>NW_028242497.1:875000-992974 GCF_964263255.1 Lissotriton vulgaris | reverse complement strand
ATCCCATGGGTTTTGATGGTTTTGGCCAGGTCCGACACATAGATATTAAATAGTGTCGGACTGAGGGAAGATCCCTGTGGCACTCCACATGGGAGTGTGAAGGAGGGGAGTTGAACTTTCCGAGGCTCACAAGCTGGGAGCGGTTTGCCAGGAAGGAGGCCAGTAATTCTTTGGCCTTTGGTGTGATGTCCATCTCCGTGACACGGCCGATCAAGGTGGCATGATCGACTGTGTCGAAAGTGGCCGACAGGTCCAGTAAAACTAAGACTGCTGTCCCGTCTAGGTCTCTTGTGGCTCTGATCTCATCTGCAGCTTTGATGAGTGCCGTTTAGGTGCCATGGCCCGATTGTGATTCGTCGAGGAGGTTATTTTCCTCAATGAAATAGGCCAGTTGTGTGTTAATTAATTTTTCAAAGATTTTGTCTGGGAATGGGAGGGCAGTGATCGGCCTACAATTTTTGGTGTCTAAAGGATCTAGGGGCTGTTTTTTAAGGAGGGGTATAATGATTGCCCTTTTCCAGGTTTCTGGATAGGTACCTGTATCAAACATGGCATTGCATATATCTGTAAGTTTGGGTGCCAGAAGATCTGGGATGAGTTTGGATACCAAGGTGGGACAGGGGTCCGTGGGGGAGCCTGACTTGATTGTGAGGATGAGGTCATGAACCTTTGAAATGGCAACTTGATAAAACTGAGTGAGGGCGGGAGTTGTGATTTCATTAACAACTCAGGTAAGCGAGGTGACCTTTGGTTGGGATTCAAAATTGTCGTATATGGGGCTGACCTTGGTTTGCCTGTAGCTGGGTTCGAAGATGCTGCTGGTCTATTGAGCCCCACGCTTTGAATTGGGAGGCGCGTTTGCTAGGAGGTGGAGAAGGGGCTGTGTTGGCTTGAAGGGTGAAGAGGACTGCCCGATGGTCTGTCCAGGTGAGGGGAAGAGTTTTACTTAGTGTTAGCTTAGCGTTGTTCGTGAAAAGTCCGTCTAGAGTGTGGCCTGCTTTATGTGATGGAACGACAACCATTTGATGGAGGTTAATGGGATCTAGTTCAGATATCAAAGTGGTGGTGTCAGTGTATTTAGAGTTCTCCAGATGTAAGTTGAAGTCTCCCAGAATTGTAAAGTCAGATTCACCAGCCGCCGGGTGGAGTAGGCTGCCTAGTGAGGAGATGAACTTTGAACGTGGACCTGGAGGGCGATATAGGAGGATTCCTTTAAAGGAATGCGAGTGGTTTAGACTTATTGCAAAAGCTAAGGCTTCACATGTGGAGCTAGGGATGTGTTCTGTCCTTACAAGGTAGTTATCACAGTGTATGTTGGCCAGTCCGCCTCCTCTTTTGAGGACTCTGTTTTGTCTGACTACAGAGTACCCTTCGGTGGTGGCGACGCAGAAATCTGGGCCAGAGGCTAGGTCGCGGTTATGTATACAATGTCTAAGTTGTATCAGGTGATGAAGTCCGCTAGTTCGTATCTATGCTTGGGGAGTGACCTCGCGTTTATGAGTGCCGAGTGAGTAGTGACCTGATTGGGGTTGGACGGTCGATGTTGAAGTGGGCTCTCTTTAACGGAAATGTTCACTATGAAGGGGAAGAAGTGCAGCTGTGGGTAGTGAAGTTTGCTAGTGAAAGTGAGTGTGGCTGGGTGCAACTGGACAGGAGAGGATCGAGGCCGATATTTTTTAATTGGTTACTAGAGTAGGAGTGCCTGGATGCGTCTGAAAGGTTTTGGCCAGGGACCTTGGCCCTGGGACCGGTCCAGGCGCGGACGGGCGCGGACGGGCTTGCAGTGGCGCGCGTCCGCTGCGTGCTTGAAAGTTCATGTCTTAAGTAATGGCAGGCAATCAACTAGACTGCTGCCCGTAGTACTGGCGCCTGGAACCACTTCCGGTTTTGCGTATGCCTCCCTCCACACAACTGGAAGCATCTGTGGTGGACCGGGAAGAACGCAGGTAACCTAGAAGTAGCAGGCTGGGTGAGTTCAATTGTGCATTGAAGGATGCGGCGCAGTGTGATTAAAATGTGGTTTAAAATTGAGTGGTGGGGGGTCAATATGGCGGGGTGAGGAGACGCTTTTGCCCGGAGCTCCCGAACCGGCCCTGGCCCTAACCCTTCCGAATAGCTTGTTCTCCCCCCTTTCAGCACCGGACCGAGTGGGAAAGGTGTAGGAACCGGCCGAGCTGCTTCCGGACCGAATTCCCGCTCTGAGGTCGCCCAGGGAAGCAGTGGCCCGAGCGCAGAGCTGATCGAGCTCTGAGGCTGGGAGCATCGGCGGACAATGGCTGAGGCGCGGCTGCGAGAGGACCTGTCCCCGACACCCGCCGTGGCTCACTGCAGCGTTGTGCATGATAGCGACGGAGCACCCGGACCCCGCTGCGGTGTTGGGGGCCCCTCCCCTTGACACCGGCCCAGACGCAACTCGAGGCCGCGGCCTAGGCGGGAGGAGGCCCTGCGGACCGGAGAGTGAGTGATGCAGGGAGCAGAGACGGGTCCGGAGCCAATAACGACGGGCCCTGGAATCGGAGCTCAGCAGGACATCGCACTGGCTACACCAGACCGAGGGCTACGTGCAACAGGCCCCGAGGACAGGTGCGGAGGAGGCCCGAGTCCACGCTGATGCCGTGGGTGGCGAGGGTCCAGCAGTCGAGCAGACGCCGGCCGTAGATGCCCCGAGAGGTGAGGAGGGGGTCGACAGCCTACTGTGGTGCGCCGGACCCTTAAGAGATGCTTTGGGGATGACCGATTGACTATGGGCCGCGGCGGAGGTCTATGAGGAGGGAGCCCGAAGGAGGAGCTGGGTCCTGCGGTGCGGGGACCATGCCATGTGGTCAGCAATGAGGGTCTAGGCCCAGCACATGCCTGCTGCGCAGCCGAGGAGGGGCTGAGGTACCCAGGCTGAGGAGGACATTCCCCGGTGCCTCGGGGTCCTGCAGAAGAGCATTACTGAGGAGGATCACAAGAGCTGCTGTGGCAGCGGGGGCCACTGAGGCCTGCTCTCCGAGGGGAAGCAGAGTCAGAACACTCGTCTGCGAACATCCTGGGTGTAAAGTCCGGGGCAGCCGAAAGGGTCCGGGCCTGACACGATCGAAGGGGCCCGCCTATACATGTAGGGGACACAAGAGACGATCTGGCGCAGGGATCTGAGCCGACCACACGGACGTACGGCTCCTGTGGTGACACACGCTGAGTAACCTGGAGGATCACTTACTGAAGGACCCCCAACGGTCGAACAGGGGGCATAGGAGGACGCCAGGTGGCCTCTCCGCGACCAAGGAGCACGGCCTACAGGATTGGGCACGCAGAGAGCGCCGGCTGACCGCAGCACAGTGGACACTGGCACGGCCTGAAGGGTAAACGTAGCTGCGGACTATCTGAAGTAGTGTACCCAGGATTGGAGCAAGAGAGACACCCCGACCCCGCTAGGAGGAGGCGCGTGGGGTTGGAGGCCAGAGGCTTGGTCAGGCAAAGTACCTGTGGATAGCGAGGCTGCCCCGCGGACGAGATGGCGAATCAGAAAGGCAGTAAGAGAAATGAGCGCACGCTTCCTGAAATGCTCGGCAGGTCCCAGGCCAGGGGGGACAGGAATCTACCTTCACCGAGCGCAGTGGGTGGCTCTCACTCAGCAGGAAGCGGTGAACCTCCGGTCACCAGATCCTTTTTGGAATCTCTCTTCGGCACGTTGCGAGAAGATTTCCAGGCACTAAAGCAGGAAGTGGCTGGGGAAGTCCGTGAAATTCGGAGAGAGGTGGATGGCCTGGGGGAGAGGGTGGCCACGGTGGAATGCTCTACACAACGGCAGGACGAAGAAATCACGCAGCTACAACAAGAAGTACTGCGCCTGAGGGACCAGCAGATGGACCTCCAAGCACATAATGAGGACTTGGAAAATAGGTCTCGGCGGAACAATATAAGGGTTCGCGGAATACCATCGACGGAAGAGGGATCGGATGTGGCGGGCTACCTGCGGGAGCTCTTCAGAGACATACTGGGAGAAGCAGCGGACTTTCCTATACGAATAGACAGGGCTCACAGAGTGGGGCCCCAGAGGCGTGCAACGGCCCCACCCCCGGACATACTGGCCTTTCTTCCAGATTTCCCGTTGAAAGAACGAATCATGGCAGAGGCACGGAAAAAACCCTCACTGGCCTTCCGATGGCACCCTGTGGCCCTGTGGCCTTATATCAGGACTTGTCCGTTATCACCCTGCAAAAACGTAAGGCGTTTAAAATCGCCACAGACTTTCTAAAACAACACGAGACATCCTACTCCTGGGGCCACCCTTTCCGCCTCATCTTCAAATGGAACGGCGAGATGCATCAACTGAGGTCTCTGCAGGACACATGCGAGGTATTGGGGATCACAGAGGAGGAAGAGGAATCCGCCTCGCCACCTAGGAGACGTGCAACAGAGGACGAGTGGCGCAGGGTCTCGAGGCGCAGAACATCGGCGGCATCCCAGCGGCCAAGCTCGCCCACCATCCGGGCCGACATGGCAAGCGCCATCCAAGCGGCATCCAGAGACACTGCTGTGCGTGAGGGCGTCGCGTTGATAGCGCAAGACTGCTCCGGGGGGAGAACGACACTGCATTGCTGTTATTGCAGGCTTGGGGACATGGAGGGTGGGGAGGGAGCGGAGGGGGGAAGGTGTGGCTGGACGTCCACTTCGATACTCTACCACGGACTTGTCCGGTAAGGACATGGCTGGGACAATTTTTCCAAAGGTGTTGGGGGTCCGGGAGGGGGGAGGAGGAGGGGGAGTTGTGGTAGAGAGAGGGGTACGGGGGAGGGGAGAGTTGGGGAGTTGGGGGACAGTGGGGTTGGGAGTTGGGTTGGGGGTGGGGTAGATACAGTCCGTCCAGTGCTCTTGATACATCGGCGAGGCCCCAACAGGGCACCTTTGGCTGTTAGGCCCACAGGCCGTTCCTTTCTAACATGGACCCATTGCTTTTATCACATCGTTCTGATCCATTATGGCGACCCTTAAGGTGGTGACTCTTAATGTCAAAGGGCTTAACAACCCCGTTAAGAGGAGGGCGGTCCTGTCCTTGTTAGAGAACACGCAGGCAGATATCTGTCTCCTCCAGGAGACTCACTTGCTCACACAGGACTGCCACAGACTACGGTCCCGCATATTCCCCACGCAGTTCTTCTCCTCGAACACCACCAAAACAGCTGGGGTAGCGATCTTGGTGTCTAAATCCTTTAGGGGAGAGGTACTACACAAGTTTGCAGAGCAGAAGGGGAGACTCTTAGCGCACAGGTTTAAACTGGGGGCCTTGACGTTTACCATTGGGACGATATACAGCCCGAACGAACATCAGGACCGCTTCCTTCGGTCAGCGTTAGTGGACATAACGGCGTCTCCGGACAGACACATTATTTTGGGTGGAGATTTAAACATGGTGTTTGACTCGGCTGTGGACAGGTCGGCTCAGCGTTCCCCACAGACTGGGGAACTATCACAGTCCGTAAAGTCCCAACTGGTAGACCTGGATCTTCACGATCTCTGGCGCCACCTGCACCTCACAGACCGGGACTACTCTTACTATTCACAAGCACACAAGACATATGCCAGATTGGCCCATCTTATAGTTACTGGACCGGTCCACAATTTAGCCACAACGTCTGAGATGGGGGTCGTCTCTCTATCAGATCATGCGCCGGTCTTGGGGAACTTCTCTCTGCCGGCGGACCGCCGTTCCCGCGGGGTTTGGCGCCTAAGAGACACACTCTTGCATAAAAAAACAGTGGTGCAACGGGTTACGGGCGCGATCAGGGAATTCCAATCTCACAATGCTAACACGGACACCTCTTTAGCGACCCAGTGGGCGGCACTTAAGGCGGTGGTAAGGGGAGAGTTCATTGCGATCTCCTCAGCAGAGAACAGGGAACGGCGACAGAAGCGGGACGAACTCTCACAGAAAGTCAGGGAACTTGAAGAGGTGCACCGTCGCACAGGGGCCCCCAGGATCTGGAAGCAGCTGAAGGCAGCGAGGAAACTCCTGTTGTCCTTGGACATGGATAGGGCAGAATATGCGGCGCTGCGGCTGAAGCACGCTTATTACACGGGGGAGATAGGTGTGGTCGCCTTTTGTCTAACAAACTCAGGGTAGCCCACGAACGCCACCAGGTGAAGGAGATTGCGGTGGGGATGACGTGACGGTAACAGATGACACACAGATAGCCGAGGCCTTCCGTCGCTTTTATGCTGAACTATATGCAGGGGAGAGCCCGACGGCACAGGAGTCGGAGGACTACCTAGACACGGTCACCCTTTCGTCCCTAGCACCGTCTCAAACGGAATATCTGGAAAGAGAGATCCGGGTTGAGGAGGTGATTACTGCCATCTCTAGGCTCAAACAAGGAAAGGCCCCTAGCCCGGATGGCTTTACCGCACTCTTCTATAGAACGTTCAGTGCCACACTGGCGCCCATATTGACTAAGCTGTTTAATTCTTCTCCACACCGGGCGCTATCCCACCTGATCTTTTACAAGCCACGGTATCGGTCATACCCAAACCTGGAAAGGACCGGACCCAATGAGGCTCGTACCGACCGATTTCCCTCTTACGTTGACCTCAAACTGTACACGGGAATTCTTGCGGCTCATCTGGCGCTCCACCTGCCGGGTCTGGTGGAGCCGGACCAGGCTGGCTTTGTACCCGGGAGGCAGACGGTGGATAACACCAAGAGGGTGGTACATATCTTGGAAAATGCCTCTCAGGTCCCCAGAGAAAGAATGCTATTGTCGGTCGACGCTGAGAAGGCGTTCGACCGGGTGCACTGGCCTTATTTAGAGCGAGTAATGGAGAGGATGGGCATTGGCGAGAAATTCCGCTCCTTGGTGTTCAATTGCTACCGGTTTCCGTCGGCAGTGGTGCGGGTGAATGGCTGTAGTTCTCAGAGGTTTAGCATTGAGCGAGGCACCAGACAGGGGTGCCCATTATCCCCACTCCTTTTCGCTCTGTACATGGAGCCATTCGCCCAGAGAATAAGGCAGAATCCGGACGCGACTGTCGTGAAAATGGGAGGGTATATTCACACGGTCAGCCTCTACGCGGATGGCGTGATACTGACCTTAGAAGACCCGAGGCGTGCTTTGCCCGTGTATATTAGCGAACTGGAGGCCTTTTCAAGAGTGGCAGGATTCAAAATGAACATGGGGAAATCAGCAGCACTAGACATCTCTCTGACGCCTGCAACAAGACAGGAGTTGCAGGGACTTTTCCCCATGCATTGGTCGGCCCGCCAAGTCCAGTACCTGGGTATCCTGCTGGCACCTACGCTGCAGGAAATGGTGACTGCTAACTATGCGACCCTGGGGAGGAAGATTAAGGAGGAATTGGGAGATGGAGTAAAGGCTTGATATCCTGGCTCGGTAGGGTGGCAGCGGTCAAAATGACGGTCCTCCCCCAGATCTTATATCTGTTCCGGGCGCTGCCGTTGCAACCTCCCAAGGGTTGGATCCAGCAGACACAGGCGGTCTTATCCCGCTTTGTTTGGCAGGGCCGCAAACCCCGGATGAAGAGGGCCCTCTCCACGTTGGCACCGGAGTCAGGGGGACTGGGTATCCCAGACCTACCCAAATATTTTCAAGCAGCGCAGCTGAGATACCTGGTGGAATGGCGCCGGTGGGAGTCAGACAAGCACTGGCTATTCCAGGACCAGGCGGTGGCGGGTCGTCCCTTACAGGAAGTGCCCTTCCTGCGTAGAGCGCACCGCCCTCCGAACCTCTACGCGTCTTTTGTTTCGCGGGTCCCGCTGAGGGTGTGGGACGTCACCAACAAGACCCACGATCTTACCACATTCCCCTCTCCGTTTACGCCTATTGTAGACAACCCGGATTTCACACCAGGGACTGAACCGGGAGCCTTCACGCATTGGCGAGCTGCCAGATGCAGGGCTCTCTTCCATCTGTACGGGGCGGACGGGGTCCTCCCGTTTCAGAGTCTCAAAGAGGACTATAGGTTGTCCGAAACGGACAGGATGCGTTACTGGCAGGTGCGACACTGGGCTCTACAGCCACAGGTGCGAGAACCGGCAGATAGGAAGCTACTGCCGTACGAGAAATGGCTGGTGACACGCTCCTCAGACGCAAAGCTCATCACGGATCTTTATAAAATGTTACAACCCTCTCCCGTCCACTTTCATAATCCTGGCAGAGAACGCTGGAATAGGGAGCTGGGCAGGACACTGAGCCATAAAGAGTGGGACCAGATTTCATATCGCGCACAGCACTCCGCATATCATATAGGACTTACCGAAACATTCACCAAGGTATCTACATACTGGTATTATACCCCGTAACGGTTGCATGAGATGAATCGGCATATTGATAATACCTGTTGGCGGGAGTGTGGGCAACCTGGTACACTGACATATATCTTGTGGGTGTGCCCGCTATTACATCCTTACTGGAAGGAGGTGCTTGATGAGGTCGATGGCCACTTTGAGATAGAGTTGCCCCGCCTCCCAGCATACGTCCTACTGGGCCTCCCTAACGGGTTGATGTACCCATTGAAATCCCGCAGGGGTAGACAAATTGCCATTGCACTGGGCTCGGCGGTGCAAAACATCCTAATACACTGGCGCACGTCCACTGTCCCGTCCACTACAGGTTGGCTCCACAGATTGTGGCATGTCCTAGGCATGGGGAAACTGTCACTCATGATGGCTGGGGAGGTGGAACAATTTGAGGAGCTGTGGCAGCCTTTCCATGCACTGCTAGCCACTGAATTCAAGGAACTCACCTGTCCAAGGTACCTGAGGTTACTAAGACTTACACCACCGATAGTCTACACTGCTTAACAATCAGCGGGTCGGGAAGCGTGAGAAGGGAAGGGTGGGGGCAGAGTTATGTACGTTCGGCTGAACAGGGCAATGGATGGAGGGGAAGGAGGGAGGCAGGGGGGGGGGCAGGGAGAGGGAGGGATTTGGGGGGGGGGGGGTAGTTTCTTCAAAATGGGAAGGGTACCGAAGGTTTATTTCTACCTCAGGGTGTAGTTTAATGTTATGCACACGGGAGCGGAGCCTACATAGCCCCTACTTCAATTGCGGGGTACCTGACGCTACTTTGGAGACGAGCTCCCGGGTTTATAGCACTGATGCCATTACTTAAATGTCTTTTTTTCTATCTGTGTACTCTTTCTCAATAAAATACTTTAAACATAAAATTGAGTGGTGACAGTAAAACAACAACAACTGAAATGCAATTAGAGCGCTCTGGCAGGCATAGGCGAAGCCCGTTACCAGGCGCTTTGAGAGCAGGTCTAGATTACCATCCGTCAGTCGGCAATGTTACCTTGTCTCTTGTCCGCTGCGCGCTTCAAAATGCATGCCTTAAGTACAGGCAGGCAATCAACTAGACTGCTGTCCGTAGTACTGGCGCCTGGAACCACTTCCGGTTTTGCGTATGCCTCCCTCCACACAACCGGAAAAGGATTATTGAGTGAATGATTTGTGCCGGTTCACCCAATATCAGTTCCCTGACTCTATTCTGTGCAGCAGAATCTTCTGTCTGACATGGTACACGGCCTGCTGCCGCTGGATGACAATGCCCTGAGCCATCCAGTCGTAGAGGGGAAAGTACCTCTAATCTTTGTGCCCCCTCTTCCCACCATCACCCATCTAGTCACAGAGGTAATCTGCCACTATGTACCCAGTGATGTGGCGATGAGCAAGAATCCATTGAAGGGTGAGACCTCACTGAAGTGTACAAAGTTAAATTCTGTGATGAGTGAGGCACAGACGAGTATGAGGCAAGTTATGTGGGAATGAACGAGACTCCATTGAATTCTATGGCAGGACAGGAGGCTTCAGATTATGCTTTCTCTATTTCTTTACTACTAACAGCAGCCAATAGAAACACAGTAAAGAAACGAAAAACTACAACTCCCATGAGCCCTTAGGCCAACCATAGAGAGTACATGCTATATAAGGAACCATAGAGGACAACACTTCCTCTTTCTTTGCTGCTTCGCAGCCAGTTAAGTGCTTTTGGCTTTATTTACTTGTTTGTATATTGCTTGGCACTGTTTGATAGCTTGTTTACCTGTATGCCGGTTTCGCTCTAGCGTTTGTTTCACGGCCGCGCTGTGCGTCGCGCTGCCACCGGCGTTTCCTTTGCAGGTTTGCTCGTTTGTGCTTTCGCCGCTTTTGTGCTTCGAGAGCGCGTGTTCGCCTCTCTTGTATTTGCGGGCGCTTTGTGCCCGCGTTACTGCCTTGGTGGAGCGGGACCGGAGCTCGGGGACTCGCGCGCGCGTGTCGCGCGCTGCTCCTCTTCCGGCAATACGGCAGGTCACCGCGCATGCGCATTGGTGGCACTTGTGACGCTCCGTGTGTCAGGAGCAGCTGAACGCTGTGAGGCGGCGCTTTTTCGACTTTGCCTCGGCCCACTCTGCCTGCCGGAGAGCTCCTCAGACGCCCTCTACCTCTCGGAAGGTTTTGGGCTGTATAATTGTTAGAGGCAGTGCCTAGGGTGTTGTTCTTTGCGCAAGCTGGTCCCTCCACGCTTTATTCAGTTTATTGGGTCGAGTTGTGACTCTGCCTGTATAGCTTGCGTGGGGCTGTCACCCCCCCTGTCGGAGTCACTTGATTGTGACCTTTTTCCTTACATTTACATTTGCTGTGGGCCTCTAGTTATACTTTGGTATTTCTAGATTTTGTTATTTTCTGTGTTTCTACCTCATTCCTCAGTGCATTCCATCATCATGGCAGACTATGTCGATGCTGAGGAATATTTTTATGAGGAGGAGCAGGAAGAGTCCTTTGAATTTGATTTGGTCGAGGCCCTTGACCAGGGCGTTCAGCAGTCTGTTAATACTGCGTTGGTCCGTGCCATTGGGCCTCTTAAGCGTCATTTGACTGACTATGCTCAGCAGCAGGGTTGGATTCCGTTCTCTGCCTCTGCGCATTCATCTAAGTCTCCTGGTAATCCTCATAGGTCGGACTTTGCTCGTTTGGCCAGGTCTTTGTCTACTCCTACTCCGGACACTGAAGATACCTCTTCCTCCTCATCTTCTGGTCCTTCTGGTCCCTCTCCGGCGAAGAAATCCCGAAAGGAACATTTTGTGGACGCATCTCCGCATCCACCAATCTTGACCTTTGAGCCCTCTGATATCGTCCACCCTAACTCCAAGGTTTGGTGCCCAGCCCCAGAGGTCGCGGACTATATTCAGGAGCATATCCGCGACTCTTTTGATCAGGATGTGCGTGCTCGGTTACGTTCTGAGTGCCCTCGTCCGGAGTTGGCGGACAAATTGGCGGATACCCCGGAGGTCGATCCTACGATTTTGACCTACCTTAAAAAATTTAATAAGGATCCCAAAAAAGGTATCGACCGTTCTTGGCGACTGTGCCAGGACAAGTTACTGGATGTCCTTGGTCCTTTGACAAAGATCCTGGATCTGGCTTACCAGGCCCAAGGGGAGGCGTCTGGCATTGACCCCGATGTCCTACTTGGCTGGGCCCAAAGGGCTATCTGTCTCTTGGGGAACGCAAACTGTGCCCTTTCAACGGAACGTCGCCGTTCCATCCTAATCAAAATGGATCCACGTTTGTCAGAGCTGGCTACTTCCGAATCCGGTGCTCTGGCTCAGGGTCTTTTGTTTGGTCAGCCGTTTTTGAAAGAGCTGACTAAGTTTGTAGCGACTTTTAGTGGCCTGGACAAGGCGCAATCTTCTTTGCGTAGGGCGTTCCGCCCGGTTTTTGCCAAGGCCGGACGTTCAGGGGGACGTTCGTTCGGCCGAGGTTCTGGTCAACAACGTGGCCAGCAGTCCCATCAGGGTGGAGGCGGACAGCGCCAGCAACAGCAGCAGTCCTATTCCGGATCCAAGTCCACCTTCTATCCCTCCCGGAAAGGTCGAGGCCAAGGCAACAAGGGAGGCTTCGGTGGTAACCAGGGAGGACGACAGGATTACTCCTCTGCAGGTGAGCCTAATTCCTTTCGACAGTGTTGTTTTGGGGGGCAGGATTCAGTGTTTTCTAGAGAATTGGCGCTCAATCTCCAGCGATGCATGGATATTGCAAACAGTTCAGGGGTACCACATCGAGTTTTACCATCCCCCTCTTCAGGGTCCCGTCCCTTCTCCCCTTGTTTTTTCCCAACGAGATCGCGAGGTGATTTCCACAGAAATCGATTCCCTTCTTCTCAAAGGGGCCATAGTGCGAACGAACCGCCATCCACAGGGGTTCGTCAGCAATGTGTTCCTGGTGGAGAAGAAGGGGGGCGGGTCTCGCCTTGTACTCAACCTCAAGGAATTCAACAACGGGGTGATTTATCGTCACTTCAAGATGGAGGGCATCCATCTTCTCAGGGATCTTCTACGCAAGGGCGACTGGATGGTTCGCCTGGATTTGAAGGACGCCTACTTGTCAGTTCCCATCTATCCGCCTCATCGCCGTTTTCTGCAGTTCCAATGGCTGGGGAACTGGTTCGAATACACGGTACTCCCGTTCGGTCTCTCGTCCGCCCCATGGTGCTTCACGAAGCTCCTGCGGCCAGTCATGGAGTTCCTGCGTGCGCGGGGGGTGAGACTTATAGTGTATCTGGACGACGTTCTTTTGATGGCTCAGTGTCCTCTACAACTGCGCTCCCATTTGTCTTGGACAGTCGATCTACTTCAGTCTCTCGGCTTTCTAGTGAATCCGCAGAAATCACATTTACTTCCAACTCAGTGGATAGAGTTTCTGGGTTTCCTTGTGGATTCGGTCTCTTGCCAACTTCTTTTGCCTGCTCAGAAGGTCAGGTCTATCAAGAGGGAGTTGAAGTCACTGTTGTCTGCACCGAACGTATCGTTGCGGTCGATCGCTCGGATTGTCGGGCTGTTAGCTTCTTCCATCCAGGCGATATTTCCGGGTCCTCTGCATTATCGGGCCTTGCAGCGCCTCAAAATCAGACATCTACAGAGGGGTCTTCGGTATTCCGACCTGGTTCCTCTGTCCCAGGATGCGAAGTCGGAAATGATGTGGTGGCTTCAACACATGGAGGCTTGGAACGGGAGAGCCCTTTTCGGCTCGACTCCGGATCTGGTTTTGGAATCGGATGCGAGTCTCTGGGGCTGGGGAGCCCGTTGCGGGGACTTGACGACGGGCGGCCGTTGGTCTCAGGACGAATTAGCCCTTCATATCAACTGCCTGGAGCTTCTAGCGGGGTCATTTGTGATCCGCAGTTTGGCTCCTCAAGCCACCAGTTGTTGCATTTTGCTTCGCATGGACAACATCTCGGCGGTGCGATATGTGAACAAATTGGGGGGGACTCGGTCGAAGTTGTTAGCGGAGATTGCGAAGGACTTCTGGCATTTCTGCCTACAGAGAAAGATCACTCTTATTGCAGAGTATCTTCCGGGTCGCCAAAATCAAGTGGCCGACTGGAATTCTCGCCATCTCCTGGACTTCAGCGACTGGCGTCTTCACCCTCGGGTCTTTCGCTCCCTGTCTCGTCTGTGGGGTCGTCCCTGGATCGATCTCTTCGCCTCTCGCCTCAATGCTCAGCTCCCCCGGTTTTACAGCTGGCGTCCGGATCCGGAGGCCTTAGCCACGGATGCCTTTCTCCAGACTTGGCCTCCACAGCTTTGCTATGCCTTTCCCCCGTTCGCAATGATCCCGCGAGTCTTGGCCAGGGCGAAACAGTTTCTGTCGGAGATTGTTCTGATCACTCCTCTTTGGAGAGCTCAAGCTTGGTTTCCGGACCTTCTGGAAATGAGTTGCTCGACACCATTTCTGCTTCCGGCGAGGTGGAACTTGCTGTTGGATCCTCTGCTCCACCCGCATCCCCTAGTCTTGTCGGGCCAGCTCCGTCTTGTAGCGTGGCGCCTCTCGGGGAACGCTGGAAAGTCCCTGGCTTATCTGGAGACGCTGAGAGATTCATCAGTGAAGCTTGGGCCCCCAACACGCGCAAACGTTATGCGTCAGCTTGGCGTAGGTGGTGTGATTGGTGTTCTGAACGGAATCTGGATCCCACTTCTGCAGATATCTCTCTAGTGGTTAATTTTCTTGCTTCTGTTGCTTCTGCTGGTTCTGCTTACAGGACCGTCAATTCTTTCCGTTCCGCTCTCTCTGCAGGCCATGCTTTGGTCGACGGTAAGCCTGTTGGGGAACATCCTCTCATCTCTGCATTGTTGCGTGGTGTGCGAATGGCTAAACCGCCATGTCCGAAATATGTGGCTCTTTGGGACGTCTCTGTTGTGCTGCGTTTTCTGGAGGCTTGGCCTCCCAACGCTTCTCTGTCCCGTAAGCAATTGTCTGCAAAATTGACAATGCTTTTGTGCTTAGTGTCTTGTAAGCGTGTTTCAGATGTCCGTGCTTTGGACCTCGCTGGTCGTTCTTTTTCTCCGGAAGGGGTTACTTTTACGGTCTCCAGGCGTACCAAGACTAATCTGTCTACTGTCACTTATCCTGCATTTCCTCATCACCCACAATTGTGTGTGGTTCGCTGCATCAAGGATTATGAGGTGAGTACTGCTCCTTTTCGTCAAGATATGTCTGGACAGTTATTGATTGCTTTGTTGAAACCTTTTAAGCCTGTGGCGTCAGCTACTCTTGCTCGTTGGGTACGCTGGCTTATGTCTGAGGCAGGCATTGATACCTCCATCTTTGGAGCTCATTCCGCCAGGGGTGCCATGGCCTCCAAGGCTTTTCGTGTTGGTGTAAGCTTACATGACATTGTAAAAACAGCTGATTGGTCTTCTGATACAGTGTTTAAAACCTTTTATTTCAAACCCATTGTAGATATTGCATCTGTTGTGGTGGAACAGCTTTGAACAAGCATAATCTGAAGCCTCCTGTCCTGCCATAGAATTAAAAATTTGCAAACATTCGTGACAAGAATTTTCAATTCTATTAAGGACACGGAGGCGAGGATTATCCCACCCATTGGTATTCTACTGCATTGTTCATGTGCATCTTGGCTTTACTTTGATATGCGTTGTTTTGCATTGATATTTTTTCCCCACCCTATGTGATGCAACCTTCAAAGGTTTTTGGGGGATGTGTATTACGGCTCTGTTTTTGCTTTCAGGTTCGGACCAGAAGTGATCTGTCCTCTTGGTCTTGCCGGCACCGTTTTCCACGCCTTGGATCCTGGAGTTGCTGTGTTTCCTGATGCACCTTCGGCGCTTTTGGAATGGTTGCCTGTTTTCCTGTTGGATTTCTTGCGCTTCAGCCTTCGGACTTTCCTTTCTGGATGGTTGGCGGTATTTTTCTTCAAATGACTTTAGACTTTTATGGTTCCTGGACAAAGAAAGAGGAAGTGTTGTCCTCTATGGTTCCTTATATAGCATGTACTCTCTATGGTTGGCCTAAGGGCTCATGGGAGTTGTAGTTTTTCGTTTCTTTACTGTGTTTCTATTGGCTGCTGTTAGTAGTAAAGAAATAGAGAAAGCATAATCCTCGCCTCCGTGTCCTTAATAGAATTGAAAATTCTTGTCACGAATGTTTGCAAATTTTTAATTGTTTGAGGTCAGTAACGCAGGAATGAGTGAGACCCAACAGAAGTCTATAAAGGCAAATTTTGGAATGAGCGAAACACTGACGAGTATGAGATAGGTTGTGTGGGGGTGAGATTCCATTGAAGAGTTTGAGGCAGTGATATGGGAATCTAATTAAGTGTATAAAGCCCCATTTGGAATAAAGAAGACTCTAAATTGTATGGGGCTACTATGTGGGAATGAGTGAGACTTCCTTGAAGGGTATAATGCCAGCTCTGGGAATGATTGAGACACTGAAGAGTATGACTTGAATAGTAGTGCTTGAGACTTTATTGAAGTGTCCGATAACAGAAATGGGAAAACTAGTGAAACTCCAGTACAGTGCATGATGACAATTACCAGGAAGTGAATGAGGCCAGCGAATGGTGAATTTATACGTTTTAATGTTATTAGACTATTGGGAAAAGTGAGACTTGGCTGATGTGTAAGATGTCCTTGATGATGGAATGTATGAGACTGTTTGAAAAGGGAGCCAGTGCCTGGAAATCATTGAGACTTGACTGATGAGCGTCATGGAGTGTACGGAGGAGAGATGGAGGAATTAATAGGACATGGGTGAGAGTCCATTGAAGAGCAGAAGGCCTGTGGGTAGGAATTGCTTAGACGCCAATGAAGTTTCCAAAGCCGACGAGGGTGAAGTTGAGCTTGTGTGCAATGATGTGGGAACGTGTTGAAAAAACACAATTATTAGCATTTTGTTCTGGACTCTGAAGATTGTTGGGACTTTTTAACCCGTTGATACCAGTAGTTATTTTACATCCCACCCTTGCTCAGTGGAGGCCGGGAGCACTCGAGGCGTCAGAGAGAAGAAATAGGATAATTACTGGCAATGGCGCCGCCTCCCCACTGTACCAGGAGGGGGCACATTTTAACTGTACAAGTGACATTGACGGATGGAAGCAGGTGTCGGGCCCGCCCTGGGCATTCAGAATTCCCTGGTGTAGCCTGTAATTTGCAAGCAGTGACGTACCCCCACTGCTGCAGCAAACAGATGTACGTCAGGCACAGGGAGTGGGCGGGGCTAGTTTTACGCTGTGCACGTGCAGCACATCTCACTTCTAGACTTCCAGAGCCTCTCCATGGATGCAGCGGATTCAGGCAGTGCCGGATTAAACCCTGTGGAAGCCCCTAGACACTCGAAAGTTCCGAGGTCCAGCTCACAAATAATCTCCCAATACGTTTTTAATTTTACCAACCAACTATTTTAATATTCTAATTTTATTACACAAAACTAAACGTTAACAATCATTAATGTTATTAAACAAAATTTACATTTTAAGTTGTTAACGAGCACACATACATGAATACAGTAATTTCTCTGTAGTTTCTTTGAGTTGATAAATTGTTTTAATCTTTTGGAAACAATTTAAGAATGCGTTATTGTAAGTTTCTTTCAAGATCAAATCAATACTAATTCGATCTGTTGTCGCGGGGCCAGGGCCGGCTTTAGGGTAGTGCGACTAGGGTGACCAACTGGCATTGGTGCAAATTCAGGACGGTAAGTGTAAAAATTCAGGACAAAGGGTCAAACTTCAGGACACAAATTCAGGACAGGAGGTCAAAATTCAGGACAAAACTTCAGGACAATTGGATAAGTTTTACAGACACATCAGAGGTCGCACAATTGTATATAAGTAAGCCCAGCCATATCTAGACATATTCAGCCATTTGCAAACCTATCCATCATGTATCCTTCCATCTTTCATTTCACTCATCCATCCCTTCATCCATCCTTTCACTCATCCATCCATTATCCATCCATCCGCCCTTTCACCCTATCCATCTGTACACTCATCCATCCACTCTTCTACCCATCCATCCATTCACTCACCCATCCAGCGATTTACACTTTCACCTATCCAGCCATCCTTTCACTTACTCATCCATCCGCCCAGTCACAGATCCTTCCACCCATCCACCCTTTCAGTCATCCATCACCCTCCCTTTCTCTCTCCATCGACTCTTTCACTTAGCAATCCTTCCTTCCATCCATCCATCCACCCACCCACCCTCCTTCCATCCATCCATCCTCCAATCCATCCATCCATCTACTCATCCGCTCATGAATCAATCCATTGACCCTATCACTCATCCATCCTTTCTCTCATCCATTTATCCTTTCACTGGTCTATTCATCATTTTGTCCATCTACCTTCCCTTTCACTCACTCATCCATCCTTACATCCACTCTTTCACTCATCCGTCCATTCGCCCTTGCACTTATCAATTCATCAATCCATCCACCATTTCACTCATCCATCCACCCACTCACTCATCATCCACCTTTTCACTCATCCATCCTTTCACTCATCCATCCACCCTTTTACCCATCCAGATACCCTTCCACCCATACATTCAGCTCTTTCCGTTTTCTCTCTTCCATCCTTCCACTCACTCATCAATCTATCCATCCCCTCCCATTATCCATCTATTCAATCTTTCATTCATCCATTCACCCTTTCACTAATTCATCCAGCCATCCTTTAACTTACTCACTCGCCCACCTTTACATATTAATTTTGAGCTGAGCCTTTTTGAGAAGAGGCCCATCAAGAACTTCACCCTTGCTGCAGGAGCCATTCCAGGACTGGGACAGAAGCCACCCAGGGCAGAGACAGGATCCACTACAGGAGGGGACAGGAGCCATCAGAGGCGGGGGGCAGTAGTTACCACATGGGGGGACAAGAGCCATCACTAGAGGGGGAACAGGATCCACCAGGGTGGACACAGGGGTGGGTATGCAGTATTCTAGTATCATCTTGGTCACTTCCAGGGTGGGGGAGGGCTCCTCACCCCCTCCTGGAGAAGACAATGAGAAGACAGGCTCTGTTTCCAAAATGTTACTTTTGCCCCCTCCCCCCCCACACTGATGTACAGTACTGAAAGGAGATACTCCAAGAGAACTGATTTAACTGATTGTCCTCCATACTGTGTTAATCAGTGTGGGTACGATTGTGCCATTTCTCTATTTTATTACAATATAGGCTGCATGTTTGAAGAACCGAGGTTTGTTTACAATTTAGTGACAGTAATTAAGCTCTGTGAAGGGAACCATGTGCTGCCTCGTGTAATCAGGGCCGGTTCTAGGATGTTTGGAAGCCTGGGCAGAAAGGGAATGTCTTACACCAATTGCAGATACAAGACGCAATCAGTGCTGTTTGCATCTGAATAGATGCCCATGCTCCTGAAGCTGCCGCCCCTCCCTCTGTCACCTTCAAGCACCTCTTAACAGCTCATCAAGGGCTGAAGGTGTGAGGGTTGCCATCCCGCTGTGCTTCGCCAATGCTGATGGGTATCTGAGCTTTTGTACTGCCTCGGAGTCTGTTACTCACGAACTCAGCAGCATCGCAGTCAAGAAGGGAGGTGGGGCCAGCTGTGCTGGTTGTGAGACCAGTTAAAATTACGGACAAATGGCGTCCGTTAAAGAATCCCTCACGGACAACGGACAGACGGCTGAAATTACGGACTGTCCGTGAAATTTACGGACGGTTGGTCACCCTAAGTGCGACTAGTGCAGCCGCACTGGGCGTTGACCTTGAGAGGGCGCTAACCTCAGGTATGGATGGGCGCTGTGTTTAGCAACAACTTAAGATTGGAGAGATGAGGGGCACTTTTGCCCATTGGTAGTGAGGGAATTGGAGGGGTGTAGGGGCGCCAAAGATGGTTTTGGCACCGGGCGCCACAAGCTCCAAAGCCAGCCCTGCGTGGGGCCCTTCAAAGGAGTGGGGTCCAAAGGCTGGTGTCTATTTTGCTTATTTGGTAAGCCGGAACAGGATGCAGGTAATCGGGGATGACTCGCTTTCTGACCTAAAGTTCTGCTGAAGAAAAGGTGCGTGCTACCCGAAAGGGAATCTGGTAAATTGATTAGAGAATCCGATTCCTACGAAAGGCCAGCAGGAGTGGGGAGGAGTCAGTCAATATCGTCCCAGCCAACAGGACACTACCTATACTCTACCTCATGTACCTGCGTTCACGTCCATTGTTCAGCACCCCCTTGCTTTCCAGCTGCGTTTTGAATGCATACATACAGATCAGCTGAGGAGGGTCAATCACATACAGGCATCACTGATCTGTTACTGGCCCGAACCATCTCTAATGGCATTTCAGCGTTTTGAAATTTACTGATTTTTCAGTTGGCTAATCTGTCTCTACTAATCGTCTAGTGAAGCTCCTGCAGGAGAAAGGGTCAAATACTTTGGCGCTACCTAAAGACTAATCAGAAGTCAAAAGGGTAAAAACCATAAAACCGGAATCTTCACAGACCAAGAGTAGCAAAGACCACTTGGAGGTGATCACTGGTCACTGTTCAGCAACTACAATAAACACCACTTTACTCCATATTTGCTTACCTTGAAAAAATATATAGATGTATAAAGATATTAATTCCTATTGGCAGTCACCAGTAGGTATTATAGTTAGGAGCTTTTTTTCATTTACTTATAACTTTGGTGCTGTTTGACGAATCTTCATGACATTTTCCAAAGTGACCTCCTGCTTCAAGTTGTGCGTGGAAAGTTTTGGGATGATCCGTCAAGCAGGGTCCAAGAAAAAGGGGCGTGGGGGCAAAACATGTGGGTTTCCAATGTTATTTCCCATAGAGATTGCAGACACAACCACAGCTCGAACTGCTGAACAGAATTACCCTAAATTTGGCAGAAAGCTAGATTGTGGTCCAGAAAGCATGCCTTTTATGATGTGGTGTAAATCCATTCATTAGTTTCTGAGATATTAAAGGAAAAATAAACGTGTATATCTCGGGACACTGAGCCATTGGGTATCCTTCGCTACGCTCTGCAAATCCTCACACCAGTGCTATGATTGGCTGGCCGGAATCTGAGTAGAAAGTTGTAGCTGCCGTGGAACGGTCCTGGGCTGACAAAATTCTGTTTAAATGTAAAAGAAGGGTTCAGTGTAGAGGTACCCAGACATCATGGGTGCAATATAGAGGTCTTTGAAGGACTCCTGAAGTGCAAGAAAATGGCAGAAACAATTATTTTCAAACTTGTGAGAATTCATGGTCCGCTGTGTAGAGTTGCTGTGGATCCTTAAATTCGATAGTAAAATTACAAATATAAATATATGCACTCACAGATGCACTCAGACACTCATACACCAACTGATAGAACCACTCAGACACTCTCACACCCACTCACAGACTCACTCAAATATATGCACTCACAGGCACACTAAAACACTCACAGACCCACACAGACAGTCTCACACCCACTCACAGACCCACTCAGTTACTCTCACAACCACTTACTAATGCACCCAGACACTCACACACCTACTGACAGACCCACTCAGATACCCTCACATCCACCCAAAGACCCCCTCAGTTACTCGCACGCCACAAACAGACCCACTCAGACACTCACAGACCCACTGACAGGCCCACTCACACACCCACTGACAGACCCACTCAGACACTAATACACCTACTCACAGACCCACTCAGACAGTCACACACCCACTCACAGACCCATTCAGACACTCTCACACCCACTCACAGACCCACTCAGACATTCTCACACACTTACAGACCCATGCAGACATTTACACATCGCCTCACAGACCCACACAGACATTTACTCACCCTCTCACAGACACAGTCAAACACTCACACACCTAGTCACAATCTCACTTAGATACTCACACACCCACTCACAGACCCACTTAGACACTCACACACCTACCCCCAGACCCAGACAGATATTCACACACCCACTAATAAACCCAGAGAGAGACACGCACACACTCACTCACACACCCACACAGGCACTCACATACCCACCCCTCTCCCATGTACACTCCCATGCACCACTGACACACCTACTCACACACCTATACAGCCACCCACATAATATTCAGAGACCCACACACCAACTCATACTCCCACTCACTACACACACACCTACTTACATACCCATACAACCACTCACACACCCGTTCAGAGACCATGAAAACCACTCACACACCCATGTAGATACTCACACACCCAGTCAGAGACCCAGAAACCACGCACACACCCATTTACACACTCATTCAACCAATCACACATCCTGACATACAAAACCACTCACACATCCACTCAACTACCCATGCAACCACTCACACACCCACTTACAGACCCATGCAGCTACTCAAACACACACTCACAGACCCATGTTGTGTTGTTCCTACAAATCGGTAGAACTGGCGCATTTGTTGGACAACATAAAATAGCGGCTTGGTGCCTAGACTGATTGCGTACCGACCAGCAGTATATGTTGGCCTGTAGACCAGCTTGCTCAAAGTGTCCCCGGAAGCCTTTCTAACCTTACCAGGGTGAGAATGGTTTCTGGTAACTACTAAACATGACAACTCTGACCCCTCAGGGATCTTGGAAACAGTGTAAAACCTTTCACTCAGTCACTCATACTCACTTATTCTCAGAGAGGTATACAGTGAAAACACAGTGAGACGTTTTCAATATATTTATTGAACCAACATTATTCTTGTATAACATATGTGTGCTGCAATGGTTAATAGATAGAAACAGATAAAAGTAATTACAATCACCTAAAGTGTAAATAGTAGATATAGTTCTACCATGGTGCTACCATGTATATATGCATGCATATAAAACAAGGCAGTGATTGAGCGTACTCCTACGATGCAAACCCTACTCTAAGTGTACATAGAGTGTGTGTAGGTGTAGATCCAAGAATCCCCTCAAGGGATGATCCAACCCCATTACCTGATGGGAGAGAATGAAGAACCGTGTCTTGATCACAAACTGGACACCCGTTGTGAGATGTCAGACTGCTGCATGGTGAAGCCTCAGGCTGCAAGTACCCTCTGTGTCAGCTGAAGTGCCTCTTCTCCTATTCTATTGGGATGCTCATCTTTTATAATAGAAAGCAGCCTTACGATGTGCGTATAGATTAGTGATGTTATGGATATGTAGATAGCCCTATCGCCCCATCGAAAAAGATAGTAATGACATTTGTACATAGAGTGTGAAGAGACCTTTTACATGATGCTTTGGGCATTGTGATAATGTTGTGCAAAGCCATATGTATAAACAAGTTTAGTTTCAGGGAAACAAATCCAATATTGACACGCACGAAAATATGTGCAAAGGGTTATTGCTGAAAAATAGGACAATGTAAGAAATAAGCTACTTCGCTACATGGGCTTAACACAGGAATATAACACCCATACAGCCACTCACAGATCTATACAGACACCCACTCACAGAACCGTACAGCCACTCACAAACCCACTCACACAGCCACCACACACCCACTCACTGACCCACAAGACCATTCGCACATCCTCAAAACTACTAATGCACCCACTCTGTCAGGAAAACGATTGTGAGCATCTTTAAATGCCTACCTAAGCAGAAAAGACTCAGATTTGCCTGGGATCCCCGGTGGTTGCAGCAGCATCCCAATCTATGGGTGCTTTTGAGTGGACTGTTGCTTGTTATCACCCCTAGAGGACTAAAGACAATCCAAGATGGCAGCTCCCATTCAACATTGCACCAACGTTCTAGTTTTCCTGCTATGTCTTAGAGCAGTAGTTTTCCTCCAGCTCATGCGCTCTGTGAGCTGCGTACTTCAAAGGTCTTCTGAGGAGAAAGAGCAGCATTCTGTCTTCGTGCTTGCTCTGAAGAGAAAAACGACTTGTAGTAATTCAAGATTTTTTGGGCTCCACCTTCACAGAGAGGTGTGTACACAATGGGTAGTCCCAATTTCTGTGCAGATTAGTGTTTCATTACTTGAGAATAGTAATTCTTCATCGTGAGCCAAGTTCCAGGAGAGGTGTTCATTGGACAATGCGAGTACCTCATTAAGTACAGTAAAATTAGAGTTTTCAGAGTGCTACAATAGAGGTAAAGACTTGTTTATCTTAAAAAGTGTTGTTGCTTATTTATCTGCTCTATTGAGCTTTCCAGAAACCTCCTCTGAGTACAATTGCAACTTCCAGTCAAACAGTCACTCCTATTTTGTTTTCCAAAGGTGTACAACTGTTTATGACTCAACACGTTCAGAAAATAAAATGTTTTCTACAAGAACATCCTATAGAGAGGGGCTAGCCTACTAGAAACTCAGTTTAGATGAAAGACTGAACAGAGTGAATCTGAGAATGAGAACTGTTGAAAGATGATAGAAATAGTTTGAAGTTCACATTTGTCTCATCCCCCTGCAGGTTCTGTCACAACACTTCCCAGTGAAAAGACACACACACACTGCGGTCCAATAGAGATATCAAAACCAGTTGGGTGGTCTGGCAGATTCCTGATTCTGGAGGTGGTTTCTCTTTCCTTTCCCATTCCCATTTGCCCCTGTGGGTGTTAGTACCGACTTATCAGTCGGTACCGGCAACTACCGTTGGGACTTGGGAGTTAGTCATCTGCTCCTGTGGATGTCTGCCACCTAAGGTAAGAGTTTTGACACACTCATACACCCATACATGCACTCTAAAACCACCCACTCACAGATCCATACAGCCACTCACACACCCAGTCACAGACCCATACAGCTACTCACACACCTACTCACAGACCCATTCAGCCACTCATACACCAACTCACCAACCTAGGATTACAGGTTACAGTTAGGAAATAAAATGTTTAAAAACCTTCAAAATACACTTAAAAACAAAGGTTACAGAGATGTTAAAGTTTGGAAATAACATTAAAAAAAACTCAAAATTGGGGTGGAGCCGAGCCAGTGACCGAGATGGTCGTGTAGCACCTCAGCTCGGAAGACCTCCGCTCCTCGCAATAATATCCTGTCGATTATCCTGATTGATGACAACGCCCCCGGACCTTTGAGGACAAGCGGCGCCCTTACCTGCTCCTCCGGTTCGTTTCCGTGCACCCGAAGCATAGTTATGCCGGCTGGAAGTCTGTGGCCTGGCCTAGGGAGAAGCCGGGAGCTCGAGTAAATCGGCATGCCGTCTTGAAGTGCAACAACATCGGGAACGTGAGGGGATGTGAGCCGGCCAGTCTGTGAAAGTTGCCTGCCTACACTGAAGCATACTCTGATTGCCCCCGCCCGCGGAGCTGGTGTGGTGAAATTTGGAGTGCGGGCGGCGGTAGCTCCCTGCCTGCTCCAGCGATTAAAATCGGAGCCTTGCAGCACTGTGCTCGGCTGCCCCCGCCAAGGATCGCGGGGGCAGGAGGGCTGAGGAGGGTGCGCTCCGGCTCCCGTGACCCGGGGTGAGCCGCGGAGCTGGAGGATTCTTGGAGCCGCGTCCTCTGCTTTGAATAGGCTGAGGTGAACCGAAGTACGGGGAAGGATATACATCTAGCGCAACATGCCTGATCCCTGCCTCTGAACTGAGGTGTTGTTTGGCGCTGCGGCTGACCTTGACCAGGTGCGTGGGGAGTGATTTGATTGGGCCCGTCCGCCCCCTCCGCCCCCTCTCCCCATCCCCCCGCCCCTAGGGTGACCAGAATTTTAAATCCAATAACCGGGACATTTCACAGAAATAGAAAAAGGACTACAATTTTACTTCAAGCGATGGGAGCCCTCCTCAGCAGACAATAATAGAACAGGCAGTAAGAACATACATACAATGCAATGTTTAAACCCAGTAACTTGCCTGTTAATTAAATTGCTTTCTTGAAACAACTGCTAACTTTCCCTGCTTTGTAAAAACTAAAAAACACCTCCCGTTGTTTAAAAACGGGGACCGTCCTGGCAAAGCGGGGACGCCTGGTCGCCCTGCCCCCCCTGCCGCCGATTTGAAATTGTTAAGAGAGGCTATCAGATGCTTGATGCTCTGAGCAGCGGAGGCGGAGACTGGTGAAACTCGTTGCCCGAGAAAACAGAAGGCCACGCACCGGACCTGTTTAGTGAAACTCTTATTCTTGATCATCTTAAACCCAAAGGACTCAGCACTCTGTTCACGGTCGAACGAGCACATAGAGTCCCGGGAGGAAGGCCAAAACCGGGAGCGCCCCCTCGTCCGATGATTGTTCGGGTCCTGAATTTTCGGGATAGGGATGTGATTCTGCAGGCGGCACGGAATGGACCCTCATTGCAGTATGAGAATGTGACCCTCTCCTTCTTCCCGGACTTCACCCAGTCCGTCCAAAGACAGCGTCAGAGCTTTCTTTCAATAAAGAAAAAGCTGAGAAAAAAAGGACTGAAATATGCGATAATGTTTCCGGCCCGGCTTCGAGTGGAACTCAATGGAAAGGCATGGTTCTTTGACAATCCTGAAGTTGCGGCGGACTGGTTGGATAGTGTGGTGGCCTCGGAGAAGGAAGGCCAGGATCGGGGCGAGATGGGAGATCAAGAATAATTTGAAACGGTGACAATGGGGTGTATGTAGTAATGTGCTGAGATCGGGGATGGGGAGGGTGAGACGCAGCTCTTTTCTGATTTACTTTCATACCGGGGTGGTTGCGATAAAGTTAGGAGTGGGGTTGCTGATGAGCGAGTGTAGGCCCTCCCTCTATTTTCTCTACTTCTGTTTAGTTGTAGATTAGTACTTGTTTGTTGGGGGCGACAGGCACACTGCTAGTTGGGGATGTGCGTAAGCGATATGCAGGGGTGCAGGGTGGGGGGAGGGGGACGAAGGGTTGAAGAGTACTCTGTAGTATGGTATGCAAACATATTAGTCTTTGATTTGATTTTTGTATTATTGATTGTCACATTATTGGCGATGAGGATAAGAAGACTCTTTGTATTATTGACTGTCACATTATCAGCATAATTATTTAATTGTTTTAATGTTTTGTTTTTTGTTTGATGGCATCAGTGCATTGTATTTAGTTAGCATGCAGCAAGAACGGAGGGACCGTTTTCCTTTTTCTCATTATGACGGGGGTAGTGAACTCAAGGTTTTAAGTTGGAATGTGAATGGATTGGGGATAAAATAAAACGTAGTGTGGTGCTCCAATATCTCAAACTCAAAGCACCGGATGTGGTCATATTGCAGGAAAAGCACTTAGTTGGAAACTCCTGTATGGCAATGCATAGAATGGGGTATAAGTTGGTTGCCCATGCAGGATTTACGTCGGTCTCTAGGGGCGTTGGAATCCTGGTTCGGAGGGCGCTACCATTGGTTATAGATGCTACGTGGGTGGATGACGGGGGAGGTACGTCGGGATCTCGGGTCACTGGTAGGAGCATGTACTTACTCTTGTATCAGCCTACATCTCCCGGGTTTACAGTCTACCTCATTTATTGATCTGGGGAAAATGTTGCTTGAATTGCCAGAAGGGCTGTTGATCCTGGGTGGTGACTTCAATGCCGTGGTTTCAGGGTTCCTAGACAGACATCCCCCCGTGAGGTCGGGGCGTGCCCAGAAGTGGATGCCAGATTTTCTTGATGCCATGGGTTTTGTAGATAGTTGGCGATTGTACCACCCAGAAAAGAAACAATACACATTCCACTCGGGTGCACATGGCAGCCTCTCCCGTCTGGACTATTGTCTGGTCTCGGCGGCTCAAGCATCTTATGTAACTGAGGCGGTTCACCTTGCTAGGGGTATCTCTGATCACTCCCCACTTTGGATTCAGTTCTGTGTCGCCCCAAATTCTGCTGGTAGGGTCGCCCCTGTCAACCCTTGGTATATGTGAAATCCCACAACTCTGAAAGCGCCCATAAAAGCTCTAGATGAATATTTTACAAATAACGAGGGAACGGTGTCCTCATCGGTATCTCTATGGGAGGCTTTTAAAACGGTCATTAGGGGTCAAGCCCTATCATTGATAGCTGGAAGCAAGAAAGACCGGAATAAAGAAATTGTAGAAGCGGAGATGTAGATCGGTAGGCTGGAGGAGGAACTGGAGCAGGGGGTGACGCAGGCTAACTTACATATCCTGAACCTTAAGCAACATGATTATAAATCGCTGGTCACTGATATGGCTAAGACTCTTGGGAGGGAACAACACAGTAGGCATTATGACCTAGGGGATAAGGCAGGAAAGGTTATTGCTTGGCTGGACAAAAGAGATGGTGCTGGACGTATTGTCCCAGAACTTATTTCAGATGAAGGCGAGCTGATTACTGACCATCAAAGTATTGTTGACACCTTTGCAGAATATTTTCAAACATTCTACTATTCGGTCTCGGATAGGCCTGAGGAAGCCTCCAATTTGCTGCTCCGAGATATACGACTCCCCTGTTTGTCCAAAGAGGAGGGTGATTTTATGAGTAGTGAATTGACACTGGATGAAATAGCCCAAGCCATCCGTACTTTGAATTCAGGTAAGGCGCTAGGACCCAACGTGCTTCCGATCGAGCTTTATAAGCTCAGACCGGACAAGTTGGCTCGACACCTGAAGAACATGTTTGTAGAGGCCCGTCAAAGGGGAATATTACCTAGAGATCAGAGATTGGCGTTTGTGGTGGTAATCCATAAGGAGGGCAAGCCGAAGAATAAATGTGCCTCATATCGCCCTATTTATTTATTAAACGCGGAACCTAAAATTTTGGCTAAACTTCTCTCGAACAGAATGGCAAAAGTGATCGATGGCCTTATTCACCCGGACCAGTCAGGCTTTATTCCCCACAGGAATACGGCCCTGAATCTACGCAGACTGCATGGCGTAATAGCAAGAGCGCATACTTTGCAGGAACCGGCTGTGGTCGCCTCTCTTGACGTGACCATGGCCTTTGATACCGTGGAATGGTCTTATCTGTGGGCGGTCTTGGCCAAATTTGGATTCAGCTCTGAATTTATTGGGTGGGTGCGTTTATTATAGGCTGAGCCGCTCGCCCAGGTAGTTGTTAATGGCCGTGTTTCTGCGCAGTTTTGTTTGAGTCGTGGCACGCGGCAGGGTTGTCCCCTCTCCCCTCTTCTTTTTTCACTGGCACTGGAACCCCTGGCGGCTTGGATTCGCTTGGAACCATCGATCCGGGGAATACAGTGGTCCCCTGAGTGGGAAGACAGGATCTCCTTGTATGCTGACGATATCCTGCTCTACCTGACCTCTCCTCGGAAATCCCTTATGGTGGTGTGTGACGTACTGGCCTCCTTTGGCAAAAATTCCTGCCTTTCCATTCATTGGGGGAAATCTCTGTTATATGTCCTCAGTGGAGAAACTCCAGTCGCCCCCAGAAACTGCCCCATCCAGATTACCACGACTGGGTTTAAATATTTGGGTATTTTTGTAACACTCGATCCAGAAATTAGGTATAGTGCAAACCTCCTGCCCCCATTGCAGAGGCTCTTGAGTGATTCGGCTCATTGGCGGAAACTTTCGATTTCTTTATTGGGAAGAGCAGCCCTCTTTAAAATGATGGCTCTGCCCCGCTTTCTTTATGCCCTGCAAAATACTCTGGATGCAGTGCCCGCCAGTTATTTTCACCAGATAGAGGGATTGCAGCGCAGTCTTTTATGGGACGGTAAACCCCATATTGCATTAGCCAAGCTGATGCTCCCATGGTATTACGGAGGTATTGCCCTACCGGATATCAAATGGTATTATTGGTCTTCTCAGCTGGCTGCTATTAACCATGCCACATACGGGTCCGTGACGGACCCAGGGTACGCAATGGATAGGTGGCTTCTTCCGGGAAGCAGTTACAATAGAGCGTTGTATTCTAGACCAGCGAAGCTGAAGTTGACGGGCCCAACCAAACATGCAGTGAAGATCTGGCATGATGCCACAAGTTCTCTGGGGTGGAGAGGTAGGCTGACATTGGCTACCCCCCTTTTTGACTCCGAAAAGCTGGGTAGCCTGTGGAACACGAAGGGTTTTGATAAATGGGAGCTGATAGGAATCCTGTCTGTTAAAGATGTATGGAGTAAGGGACGGATTAAGTCATTTAAGGAAATGCAGAAGGAATTTGAGCTATCCAGTGCTGAATATTTTTGCTAGGCGCAGGTTCAGCACTCGTTACAAGCTGCCCTCTCTGGAGATGTAGAATTGCCGGAGGCGTCACCCCTTAAGGATAGAATCTTAGATGGTCATCTCCCCGAAAAAACAATTTCCCTGATTTATAAAAAACTAATTAACACTAGAACTGACCTGCTCAGGGACTTGAGAGATAAGTGGACGAGAGACGGAATAGAATTAGATGATGAGGACTGGCAGGCAGATGTCTCTTCCCCTAAGTTGGTCGCTATTCCTGCACGGTTACGACTAGTACAGTTGAAGATCCTACACAGGATCTATGTCACGGGTCCCCGGTTGGTTCAGATGGGATTGGCGGATAAGGGACTGTGCAGACGCAAATGTGGTCTCTTGGGTACATTCTTCCATATTATATGGGAGTGTCGGGACATAGCCCAGTATTGGAAGGAGATTCACCAACACTATGCAGGTAGTTACAGGTGTGTCCCTGCAGCCGGAGGCACGCAGATGTCTCCTCAACATATGGGAGCCCACGGATCATACGACGGCACAGACACAGTGGGTCATGCTGGGCTGTATGGTAGCTAAAAGAAATATTGCTCAAAAGTGGGGATCAGATACTCTGCCCAGCCTTGGAGATTGGGAAATGGATATGGATTGGAGCATGTTTTGCGAAAAGACAGTGTATGTGGCGAGAAGGCGTCCCCGGAAATTGGCTTTAACCTGGGGTAGGTGGAATGAACACAGCGGAGAGATTTGTGGACCACCTAGAGACTCTGTTATCAATGCGCCCTCATACCCATGAATGCTTTTTGATGTATATCTACTTTTGTTCTTCGCCCCCCTCTACTAATGTACTACTAAATGTGATATGCTTCTTTAGTACTGTGTCCTTTGTTGATGCCTTGTTTTAATAAAAAGATATGTTAAAAGAAAAAAAAACTCAAAATTCACTGAAAAAACAAACGTTACAGAGACATTATGGTTAGAAAATAACATTTGAAAAAATCCTAAGAAATTCACTGAAAAAAAATAAAGGTTACAGGAATGTTTTAGCTACGTTCAGATTGTACACGCGCAAAACCATAGAAATTCAGCAATTATAGTTACCTGAACTAAGTGTAACTTATGTCCCACAATGCACTGCTTATGACATCACATAATACGTCACTCATGACATGGTCAGTGACATCACTGATGACATAACTCAAATTACATTACTGATGACACCATGCAGCGATTTTGAGTGTTTTCTAAAGGTTTATGAGTGTTAAACATATACACTAAGCTATATATGAATATAGCTATATATATGTGTCAGGTAAAAAATTATAAGTCTATGCGTACCCAAATGTACTTACCTTGATAGTATAGTGATAGTCAGTATAGTTATTGGTAATATTTGTTACCTCAATATTCTGACATACAACACCTGTAGAGCAAAATACCATTTAGAATATCCAAAGTCTTATTGAAACAATGGGTACATTCTTGTGTTGTAAGATGTCCGAAAAAAAGCAGTAGAATGAGTCCTTTGAATTCCAAATTGAAAGTATTTGTTTTTTTAGGGGGTTGTATATGTATTGTGAGTTTCCTTCATATTGGGCAAATAATGAGGAATGTATAAGGTTACAACGCAAACATTTACAACGCATGCCTTTACAACGCAGTTTTTACATCGCAACATCCATTACAACGCATGATTTTGCATTGCATGCCCTCACAAAGCATTTTTAAGAAACTACATTTACAACGCATTCCATTACATCGCTTTATACCATTACAACGCATACCATTACAACGCATACCATTACATTGCATTTAAGGTAAGTGTTGGATAGTGTAGGGGTAAAAATTACTATTCCCACCAGTGAGTGCAAAAGTAGGGTAAGTGTAGGATAGTGTAATGTTAAAAACTATGCATTGTAATGGTATACGTTGTAATGGTATACGTTGTAGTGACATGCGTTGTAATAACATGCATTGTAGTGACATTTGATGTAATGGCTGCGTTGTAATGGCATGCGACGTAAAGGATGTTGCGTTTTAATGACTGCGTTGTAAATGTAGTGCGAAGTAATGACTGCGTTGTAAAGGTTGTTTCCCGATTATGAGTGCCCTGGAAGACTAGGTGGTATTTAATTCACCTGATAAAATCCAGCAAGCTGGTTTCTGAATTTATTAGATGCAACTAATAACAACACCGATTCCTTGTGTTTTTCATATGAAGATGAATAACATTTAAATTGTGCTTTTTGCATCAAAATCCACATCTCAGTAAACACTCATAAATATTCATAGGCTTTGGGGGTTATGAGGTGCCCTGAAGGACTGGGCTCGTCCTGCTCCGCACGGGCTGCTGGGGCCTGTGTTGAGGTTAACTCCCACTATGCAGCCAATTCCCTGCCGCCAAAAGCACCGCCCATCTCTTTTGGGGTGGGGGGCAGGGAAGTGTATCTTGCTGCAGGATATAGGAGTGGAGAAAACTAAATTATGTCCTGGGCAAAGTCACAAAAGTTTACCACCTTTGAAAGTTTGTTGATTTCGTATGATTGCACAAGTAACGTTTTCATCCAACCTGCTCCTAGTTGTTAGTCCTTGCAAACTGCTCTGCCTCACCAGTAACCACCATCAAGAAGCTTGTAGTAAGTGACTATTCAAAAACCCACTCAAGTGCAATTTCCACTCAGATATTAATGGAAGGAAGTACTAAAACTATCACCAATGTTAATTCACATCCTTTTTAGCACTTGTGGGTCTAAATTGCCTCATAAGTGAGCAATATAAGCATCTCAACAGAAACTGTTATTAGAAAGCCCTTAATAATTTATTTTCCAAGTATTTATGTTTACAAAACATGCAATAGAGGCGCCACACATTTCCACCACCGTTGCAAAATTCCTTAACAAAAGCATTATTAAAAAATGTGAAGTATGGCGAAATAGGCATTGGAAATGCAAATAGGTCTGGCTTATAACTGAAAGTGCCTCTTCAGACACTTGTCAGTTTGGGCTCATAATAACTTTTCATACATGCACTTTGTCACTCATCTTTGCATTCATGCATCCTTTACGACTCTTTCTTGCATTTACCCACTCACCCAACCCTAATAAAATACACTCACAAACCCAACAAGCACATGAAAGATAAATTGAAAGAACAAAACAAGAAAAAAGGAAAACTACCACCATCTCAATATGGTGGGACTCTGCGTGCAATAAAATAGAAGTAACAAATAAAAAATAGCAGCAAACGGTGATTTAGTTATGATATTGTGCGTAGTACATAGTAGATCCGAAATAATTGACATGTTGCATCTAAACACAATGGCCATCTTGGAATTATAAATAAAAATACACTATAGATAATAGCATTCTAAGATAGCTGCCAGTTCAGAGGCAATGGCCGTGCTGGGTGCAGCACCCTGACGATTAAATGAGATGCAAGCAAGCGGTCAGATAGCACTGCATATGGAGCTGCTGGGTACCTTAAAAAATCACTAAAATAGAAAAAATAGAAGAAAAAAAATGAAAGGTGACCTATAAAAGGAGAAAAAAGTATGTCCCATTAAAAAAAACTGGCTGAGTACTGTAGCACACTCAATTTCAGGCAGATCTGCACGTGTGATCTGGCAAACTACCATCACGTAAAGGCAACTGAGCCAATGACTGCAGTGGGTTGAACTCTTGCCTCATGGACAATCATCTGCACCTTGTTTTTGTCAGAAGTTGCAACCAACGCCAAGCACTTGTCCAATATGATAATCTATGAAATTCCATGTAACAAAATACCAGTCTACAGGCTTTAACATGGTACCACAATAATCCACCCTTAAAATCTTATTGTCTTTTACACTTGCTTTTCGTAATAAATAAGACAGGCATACTGCATTTTTCATAACTTTCATAATAAAAACAGAGGACCTATGTCATCTGACATAACGTTTATCAATTAACAGTTCAGTCCAACAGAAATTATCATAAAATTGATAGTATGTACAAAATTTCTATTTGGCAGAACAATATATAAACCCAACCTAAAAGGGGTTAACAAGGATTATTTTTCAGCACACAACCTCTACCCCGAGGTTGTTGCAGAGATCAACCAAAAAAAAAGCTACTTAATTAAATTGTTAGTTTCCACATAACCAGGTTAACTCGAATACTGCGGCAGGCTTGACTAAATTATGTGTCAAAAAGTCGAATTATGTGGCCTACTACGGTACAATTTGTGGCAGCATTACTACATCAACGTCGGAATCCAGGACAAGGCGCTGGAGTGGATCACCTCCTTCCTCGACGGGAGAACACAGAGAGTCCGCCTACCACCGTACAAGTCAGAGGCCACCGAAGTCATCTGCGGCGTCCCCCAAGGATCATCTCTGAGCCCCACCCTCTTCAACGTCTACATGAGCCCCCTCGCGGCCATCGTACGCAAACACAACCTCAGCATAATCTCCTACGCCGACGACACCCAGCTGATCCTCTCCCTGACCAACGACCCCGCCGCCGCCAGAGCCAACCTGCACGAAGGGATGAAAGAGGTAGCCGAGTGGATGACGACCAGCCGCCTGAAACTGAACTCGGACAAGACGGAGGTCCTCATCCTGGGCTCCTCTCCCTCCGCCTGGGACGACTCCTGGTGGCCTCCCGCCCTGGGCACCGCACCCAAACCGACAGACCATGCACGCAACCTGGGCTTCATCCTGGACTCCTCCCTCTCCATGACCAGGCAAGTCAACAACATCTCCTCGGCATGCTTCAACATCCTACGCATGCTACGGAAGATCTTCTGGTGGATCCCCACCGAGACCAGGAAGACCGTCACCCAGGCCCTCGTCACCAGCCGACTGGACTACGGCAACGCCCTCTACGCCGGGACCACCGCCAAGCTCCAGAAGAGACTCCAGCGGATCCAGAACGCCTCAGCCAGACTCATCCTCGACATCCCACGAACCAGCCACATCTCCGGACATCTGCGAGACCTTCACTGGCTCCCCGTCAACAAAAGAATCACCTTCCGCCTCCTCACCCACGCACACAAAGCCCTACACGACCAAGGCCCGAGCTACCTCAACAGCCGAGTCAACTTCTACGCTCCCAAACGCCACCTCCGATCAGCCAACCACGCCCTCGCCGCCGTCCCCCGCATCCGAAGAGCAACTACAGGAGGAAGGTCCTTCTCCCACCTGGCCGCCAAGACCTGGAACTCCCTCCCGACCGACCTGCGCCTGACCCAAGACCACCTCTCCTTCAGGAAGAAGCTGAAGACCTGGCTGTTCGAGCAGTAGCGGCTCCCCCCCCCCCCAGCGCCTTGAGACCCCACGGGTATGTAGCGCGCTTTATAAGTGTCACTGATTGATTGATTGATGTCCTTTTTTACACATATTAACACTATCTGGGCAAAGGTTTTCTCTCTTTAGTATCAGTTTGGCACCTAATAGAGCAAGCAGCAATTGAAAGATGAGCAGTGGACCTCTGCGAATAGCATTTTAATGAGAGGCAATATGCGTGGGCATCATTTTTAGTAACTTTTGATCCAATTGAGCTGGGAACTGTTTTTCTGTTATAATCTGCAAATTATGCAGCACACGGTGGATCAAGTAGAAAGTGTGGCAATTGCATAATGAAAACTCAGCAGTCTAATAATTCTGTAATTCCATTGGCCCTGAATGTACAAAATACCCGTCAATAGACTTTAATGGAGTGCAATAACTATTCGATTTTCTAGGCCTAGTTCACTTTTCACAATACATAAAATAAATCTTACTGTCACTGCCGTCTCGACAATTATTTGGACCAGGGAGGTTGTTGGCAATTTCCCAAGATAGTAAGATTTCTTTTCTGGCTGGTTTTGTCCTCAGTCGTGCTTAAATACAAAATCCCTTTAGAGATTTCAAAAGGACCTTATGGAAGCCTACCAGAGCTGTCTTCAGAAGTAGCCAAGGGCCATATGTATGAAGGTACCCATTTGCGATTCTGAATTAGCGATTTTTAGCGAATCGCAAACTCAGAATCGCAAATTGGTATGTATGTAATAAATCGCAATTAAATAGCGATTCGGTAAAAATCGCTATGTAATTGCGAGATTCGCAATAGGGATTCCTTAACCATAAGAAATCGCAATTTTGCGATTTCTTAACGGAAAAAAATCGCAATTTTGCGAATTTCGCAAATCTGCCAATCGGAAACTCAGGTGCAGATTGATGACATCACAACCAGGAAGTGTGACTACCCATGCTGCACCTGAGTTGCTGAGTCACAGTCAGAGAGAAGCAGTGGTGGAGAGGGAACTGTGCAGTTTTCTACAGAATGGCTGAAACTGGAGACATGGCCAGTCAGGAAACTCAGCAGCAGCAGCAGAGTGAAGGTGCAAGGAAGAGCAAGCAGAAATTCTCAGAGTCAGAGTTGGAGGTATTAATCCAGGAAATGGTGCTCAGCCATGAGCTTCTTTTTGGAAATAAATCATTGAGGGTGCCAGAGACTCGCAAGAGGCGCATTTGTGCTGAAATCCAGCAGAAATTCAATGCAGTGGGGGTGACACACGAGAGTGTCGATGAACTAAGAAAGCGATGGTACGAGCTGCGCCGGCGCTCGAAGGAGAAGTTGGCTGCCAGACTGGAGTAGTCCAGGAACACCGGTGGAGGGACCTCAACAGTCTCTGACTCTACACCTCTGGAGGAACTGGTGGAGGGGACCCTGCAACCAGAAAGTGTCATGGGCATGGCTGATCTCGACAGCTCCGAGCAACAAGTACCAGGACCAGGTAAGAACCATGCCATCCCACCCCTGACACCTCCCAAACACCCCCCAGCAGCGACCTAGGGGCAGTAGTAAAGAGCAGGTACACAGGCACACACAGCTATGCATTATGGGAGATGTAGTAACATGAACAGTGAAGTGGTGCCTTGTCACCCAGCCAGTCCCCAATTGCATGTGCACGTCAGGAAAGGAAAGTACATGACACATGTAACCCCAAACAGTGAAATTTATTAATTGCCAAGTGCAAGTGAGAACAGTTAATGAATGTGTGCGCTTACGTCCACAGAACCATCTGGAACACAGCCTACAGGCAGTGGGACACTGGCCGAAAGTCCAAACTTTGGAAACGTGGGGCATGAGGAGAACACAGATGGGGAGGACAGACAGTCATCCCTCCGAAGGAACGCAGGAGACATGTAGTCAGACCACTACCCCCATTGGAGGGCGAGGTCGAGGACAGCAAAGTCAATGTGCACCCAGAGCCAACACAGCCACAGCAACAAGCCTGTGCACATGCAGAGCAACTACCACAAAGCACAACCAGGCGCAGGCCTCGCACACCCAGAAGTGCTGCAGATCCATGGGGAGGGAACAGTCTTTGCTGGCCTGGAGATGCATATGTTGCAGGTGCAGCACCTGCAAGCAAAAAACATAAAATCTTTACAGAGAGTAGTGAGGGCAGGCTTCAGGGGCATGACAGGTGAACTGACGGGTGCTCTGCAGGCACTCTGTGAAGAACTAAGAGCAGACCATGCTGCAAGGCGCCGAGAATTGCAGCATACACATGCAGCACGAGGTGGCACACAGTAGCCAGGACGTAGCTAGGGCACTTGTGCAGGTTACAGCTGCTGTAGACGAGCTGCGGGCGATGCGTACAACTGGGCCAGGAATCCTAATTCCCACTGAAGAGGACGCACTGTCAGGGCGGTGCAACACCACCCCCCACCCATCATGGAGAGGCACCGTAGTGGCCGAAACAGTCGGCCTACCATGCCTAATGAGGTGGACACTGTGTAACCACCAACAGGGGCTTCATCTCGCCAGCGCCGCATGTGAGGTGCAAAGTTTGTGACCACTGGAAGGGGGCAGCTAGCCACTTGACTTGTACACTACCTCCTGTTTACAGACTTAGACTGTGACTTTAATATGTGCAGGAAATATGGAGTGTGATTGGTTGGTATTCAGGCTGTGTGACAAAATTGATCCTGCAGTTAAGGAATTAAACACAGTTGCACACATGAGATCTGGCATTGTGTCATATTTTCTTACCTAGAAATAGTTTCGTGTAATCTCATCTCACCTCTGGCGTCCAGCTGCTGCACCGGCCACACCAGCTGGCATACGTCCTGGGCCAGGCCCCTCCATGTCTGAGGAATGCGATTCACTGACCTCCACTGGTGTGCCTTTCCTGGTGGCGATGTTGTGCAGCATGGCACATGCTACCACTATCTTGCAACAGGTCTGGGGGCTGTATTGTAGTGCCCCTCCGCTCTTGTGGAGGCATCTGAAACTGCTCTTCAGTATCCCAAATGTGCGTTCAATGGTGCCTCTGGTTGCTATGTGTGCTCTGTTGTATCGCCGCTCCCCAGCATTTGCAGGATTCAGGTAGGGCGTCAGTATGAAATCCCATACAGCCTATGCACTGTCCCCTGTGGGGTAGGATGGATATGGTTAAACACTGTCCTGCACATGTTATTCTTAACAAGTGTGGCCTCTGTTCAAATGCATTTACCTAGTAGATATCCCTCACCAAACTCACCACTTGTGAGTGTACGGTGTATACCACTGTGGCGGAAGATGTAAGAGTTGTGCGTGCTGCCAGGGTATTTGGCAACAATGTCCGTGATGATGTGTTTGGCATCACACACTACCTGTATGTTCAGTGAATGGTAGCATTTGTGGTTCCTGAACACTTACTCATTCTGGGAGGGGGGGAATATTGCAATGTGTGTCCCATCTATACATCCGATGACGTGGGGAAATTGGGCTATTTGATAAAAGTCCTGTTTGGTCTGGTCTAGTGCCTGTGGGTGCTTGGGAAGTAAATGTGGTGTTGCATCCTCTGTACCATGGCATCAAGGAACGCGTGGAAAAAACGCGATAGTGCACTTTGTGACACCCTCCTGCTGAGGCTATCACCCCCTGAAAACTACCTGATGCCAAGAGGTGTAGTGAGCACAGGACCTGGATGTGAGTGGGGATGGAATGTGTCCTGCGTGTGGGGTGTTCCAGGAAGGGTTTGAGTTCCTCAATTAAATCATGGATACTGTCTTCACCCAGTCTGTAGTGTGTGTAGATGTCCTCCTCAGTGCGCTGGAAGATTGTAATGCGCGCACGGAATATCCTCTCCTGGCGTCTCCTCCTTTGTGCAGCAGCTCTGAGTCGCATCCTCCTGGCTATCACGTACAGCCCAGCCATTGTGGAAAAAACGTCTGTTGCATTCTGGGACTCCTTAAATAGTTTGCACCTGGTTACCACCTGCTCCTACTTGGTGGTAATTTCGATTCTGTAGAATGCGAATTTCCGGAATTCACAATTTGTGATTTTTTCATACATTCCATTGCGATTTCTTGATTTGCAATTTCACGTTTGCGAATTTCGCACACGAAGAAATCTCAAAATGAGAAATCGCTAGGAAATTCGCAGATTTTTGGTGCTCGCAAAATAAGGAATCGCATTTTTTGCGAATTCTCATTTTGTGAGGCACTTTTGCTTCATACATTCAAAATAGCAAATTTTCATTCGCAAACGCTGTTTTTTGCGATTCGCAGCATTTGCGAATGAAAATTGGCTTGATACATATGGCCCCAAATGGCTTAGATTTCATGAGAGTTTAGTTATAGTGCACATATTCAGGATGCACCGCTGTTGTGGGGGTTAATTGGAGTCAAGAGTTGTTTTCTGTAGTACAATACTGTGAACTAAATCGCCTCTACACACTGTACCCATATTGCAGCAAAGAGGTCTGCCTCTTATGCTACTTTGCAGAGAGCAAGGCATGTTGGCTGCAGATGTTACCTGGTGATCTCTGCCTGACACTGATGCACTGAGAGTCTGCCCCACACCCTCCTAGCCCTCCCAGACCATCCTTAGCCTTCCAGGTGAAGTTCAAAGGAAGGGTGTGCAGAGGGATAAATCAAAGGTCATGGGCGTCACGCGGGTTCCAAGAAGGTGAAGGGATTCTTCTTTTCCAGACGCCCAGACATTCTTTGCATACCTTCTGCTGCACACTGTACGAAGGGCAGCCCATGACCATGAAAACACACAGGGCAGAAGCCGCCTGCAGGAGGTCGCCATATTACTTTGTGCTAGTTTAAAATGGCGCCACTTGGCACCATGTTTGTGCTCACCTCATATGGAATGTAGCAAACAGGTATTGCTGTAAATGTTGGCTAAACCACATTATGCACATGCTACTGTTGGGGCGCGTTATGAGTTTAGCGGAGTAACCTATTCTCGTGTACGGTTTCACGATGAAACACATCATGGGACAAAAGAGCCAGTGAGAGGCTGGTGTTGAGCAAATTAAGAAAAACGTTCAAAACAGACAGCGGCATAACTGAGCGTCATCCCTCCTTTTCCATATGCTAAACTCTTAATCATGAGACAAAGTCAAGTGCTAACAGTAATCTCACAGCTAATATTTATCTCAAGTTCGCCACTCAACCTGCACTGAGCACCTAAGTTTAGGGCAAATCAGTTTGCTGCATGCCTAAACAATTTCCCTTTTCGATTTATGTTGTGCATTGTTTGCTATGTTTAGGGCATGCTCTGGAGAGGTTGTACTTCTCTTCTGTGGGCCTCCTTTGGTCCCATCCAGAATGCAAATGATTTCTTTAGTCTGATTTGCCAGGTTGGGTCTTGCCATGTGGGTCAGTTCCACAGTGCCTGCCTTGCTTTGGGTTACTTACTATGATGGACTGCCTTGGCCTCGCCTTGCTGTGCTGTGCTTGCAGAAGGGGTGTTGCGCATCCCATGGTACAGCTCTAAGTCAAGGTTTGCAAGAGCCCTGCTGTGTGGGATCCCTTTTCTCGACCTACCCTAGTGCTTTGTGCCCCCAATCTCATTCTTGGAGATTATTCCTACCCCTGGACATGGAGGAGGATTCAGCATCTGGGGAGCTTGATGTCAAATCGGTTCACCAGTGGTATTAGATATGGGGTCAGGTGGGTTTAAATTAGTTTTAAACAAAATGGGAGTGGAGATCTTGATATCCAATTTCAGCCAATGTTTCATGGTAGTATCAATTTTTCAGTGAAGGAGGTTCCTTTATCTGTTGAAACCCTCTGAGTTTGAGTTGGATTTATAGGGGAGACGGCTGCGGTATTCATAGCATTTGTTGGTGACTGTGAAATTCCGGACCTTACTGGAAGCTGGATAGTCCACCTCCCAACTGTGATTTACGTTTTTGTGTAGGATACATTTGCTGTGAACTTCATTAAAAGCATGTAAAGTCTTTCTTCCACAGTCACTACCAGAGGCAGTGTATGCCATGCCATTGTTTGGACCTCACTGAAAGCAACTAGACTCCCCCACCCCATACGGTTGAATTTGATTGGAGTTAAGGTGTGTTGTAGTATGTGTGACTGTGTGTGCATGTGTGTTTGTATAGTCCTATGTGCAAGGGTGGGTGTTTGCATGTGTGTGCACCATGTTCGTAGAGTGTGTGCGATGTGTTCTTACCATGTCTGTGGTGAAGTCGTAAAAACATATTTTTTGCACTAGTGCAACAGAAACACGCTTCAGCCAGGTTTTCATGTTCAAGTTAACTTTGCTCACAGGAAGTGCCCATATTGATGTTAAGCACAGTAGCGGCTCCTCTGCCAAGGCGGGCAAGCATCGCTCCACTGAGCAGATCAAAAAAGGAAAATATTAAATGACAATAACTCATTGTTCTTATCATTTTATTTTTCCCTTTGCTCAGCTGGGTAGAGGCAGGGATGCTCTGCTCGCAGAGCAGGGCAGGAAAGGATTGGTTTGCCCACTCTAAGTGCGCAGGACACTTTGGCCGGCCTTCTCCGTCGGTGAAACCGTCATGCACACTTTGCATGTTCTCCATGCAGGCTGCATTACAGCCTGCATGGAGAACATGCCTAGCCTCCCATTCCCTGGCTCAGCGCCAAATAACGGTGCACAGACCAAACACAATGCAGCATTGCAGCATTGTAATTGGCTATCGGGAGGCTGGAAGCCGGGTGCATCCTGCTTCCTGCCCTGGAAGCGGGCGAAGAGGACCAAGAGGAGGTGGCGGCGACTGTGGGCAGCAGCTTGTATCTTGCCTTCTGTCTACAAGTGTGCTCCACTAACTGTTGCAGGGGGAATCTGGCTGGTTGAATCTGTGACTCAAGATGCATTTTTCATTTTTGCCACTAAACACTTTCAGACTCTTGTAGACAGGACTTTGTAGCAAAGGTATCAAATGTAGAGTGAACTTTGTCTAATACAGCTTCAGATTTCCCCCGCTGGAGGATTTTGAGCTGCATAAAATAGACTTAAGTCATAAAGTAGAAATTTTGGCAGGGTGAAAGTGCGAAAAAGAATCCTGTGGACGTGAAACTCGAGTTTTCCCATTAACAGCTTTTCCTGACAAAAACAACAGCTCCAGTGGGACCTCATCCAACAGTTATCCAGCTTCAAGGGGACTTCGCCAGAAACAGCCAGACAGCCCTACTGCAGGATTTCAATTTAGTTTTCAGAAAAATGTGAGAAAGTATCATCTTTTACAAGGAGGATCTGCTTTGTGTATCCAACCTCTGCTTCATTGCAGTCTGCCTGAAATTGTGCCTAGGTCACCAAGTTAATCTCAAACAGTGATTTCTGATTGAGGCTTTACTTTTTTCTTGCCATTTGTTTGCCTAAACCATTAAAAAATGGATCCCCCTTAATTGATTTGAGTAGCTTTGGTGTAATTTTTCATATTACATTGTCTCTGTTTTTAAAAGTTGATTGCGGAATTTGTGTTGTGTTTTGCCTTTTTATTTGTTTTGCTACTACTAAAAACTTTAAACACTTTTCCTAAAGTTAAGCATTACAATGTGAAATAGCTACAAGTAGTTGAGCCCAGGTTTATTGATCAAACTTAAGTCTCAGATCTAACAGTATTTAGGTCTTATTACTTTGGAAGTTCTTACATATGCCCAAATAATCACCCACTTCCTTACAGCGACCATGCAGCCTAGCTCGGCAAGTACAGCTAATGTCGAGAGTTAAGCGTGATATACAGCACTGTAAGTGATGAAAAGCTGACACAGCATCACATCTACCACCCTGGGTACTATCTCGTTCCTTAGACCAATGGTTTGAAACACTGAACTGGAGCAGTCTATCATGGACTCTGACTATTAACCTCTTAGGAGCGTCGAACGTTCAGCGCCCAGTGCTGAACGTTCGAATAACGGGTGCGGCCCCGTCGGCCAACAGTCGTGCGCAGCACTGGCAAGGTAGTGCTCGCGACGACCATTGGCCGACGGCAGCACTTAAAGGGTAAGAGCCATGCTCAAAAAAGTAAAGGGAGAGAGGGAAGCAGAGATTCATTCAGCTTCCGAAATTACATAGCAATGTCATAATCAAAGGGGAATTAATTACATTCCTCTTTGATTATTAACCAGCGGAGTCTAAGTCAGACTGAAAGACAAATTTTCATAGATCTTAAAACTATGCCCACAGCAGAGAGGCACGTAAATACACCAAGTGATGAGAATAGTGTAGAAGAAAATCTGCTCACGCACCAAATGATGTCTGGAAGTGTTTATAAAAGAAAAATCATTAGCCTGTGTATCACAAGTTCAGCCAATCAGGGGTTCCCCTAGAATGCTGTGAAGGAAACGTGCTCACTATGCAAATTCAGAACAAACATTTATAGGATTTAACAAATGCAGTCAGAGTGAGTTTGCAATGGGGGCACGTGGCTGCGGCCAAACAATGGAATCATACAAGTGTCCAAAAACTAAGATCATGAAAAAGGAAGACTCCATCATTCAGTATTAACAAGAGATTTTCCACTGAGGAAGCTAATCAACACTTTCTCATCTTGAGAGCTAAGATTGAAAAGAGTCTCAAAACATCAGAGGCAGTCACTTCCTTTAGAGATTTGGCAGCATGAGTTGAAATAACATGTCTCAAGAAAGTTACAGTTACACTAATACAATCATTATTTTCCAGTGCCCCCCTTCTGCACAATATATTTATGCAAAACGTAATTAATTTCAATGGAAATTAGACAACTCACTTCCAATTCTTATCTAGTTCATAACATTGTAAAGACCGATAATCAGACTGCCCATCTTTAAAATCGAGACCCATATCTCTGCTCCCCTTCCCAGCCAAGGTAATTGAGAAAGCTATCAACATCCAGCTAACCAGACATCAGGAGAACCACAACCTCCTGGACCCCTTCCAATCCGGCTTCAGAGCAAACCACAGCACTGAGACAGCTCTAGTCGAAACCGTGGACGACATCAGAATGCTGCTAGAGCACGGAGAAGCCGCAACCCTCATCCTCGTTGACCTCTCAGCAGCATTCAACACCGTATCCTACCACACACTGATCATCAGACTCCACCAGATCGAAATCCAAGAAACAGCACTCAAGTGGATCACAACCTACCTCACAGGAAGAACACAAAAGATCAACCTCCCTCCCTACTCCTCGCTCCCTAAGAACATCACCTGCGGTTTACCTCAAGCCTCATCCCTCAGCCCTACCCTCTTCAACATATAACATATACATGAAACCCCTGGCCAACATCTTCATTAGCCACGGACTCAACATCTTCTTCCATGCAGACAACACCAGACTAATCCTTTTTCAGACCAAATACCCAACAGCCATCAAAGACAAGTTCCAAAGATGCATGAAACATGTGCCCAGGAAGGTCTTCAGATGGCTCCCAGGCAAACTGTTACACACGCTCTCATCACCAGCAGACTTGACTACAGCAACTCCCTCTACATAGGAATCCCAGCCGAGCTCCTGAGGAAACTCCATACCATCCAGAACACAGCAGCTAGACTTATCCTCAACATCCCCAAACAGTCGCATATCATCCCTCACCTTAGGAAACTCCACCAGCTACCAGTCACAAAGAGATGCCAGTTCAAGCTGCTCACTCACACTTACAAGTCACTACACAATGAAGGACCGGCGTACCTCAACAAATGAGTGAATTACCACCAATCGACTAGGGAACTCCGTTCCAGATCCCTCTACCTACCGGCTACCCAATGCATCTGTTGGGCAAACAGCGGATCTCACTCCTTCTTCCACCTGGCGGTTAAGACATGGAACTCCCTCCCCCTGCACCTCAGACCCTCACCATCGCTCCAGCAGTTCATAAAGGACCTCAAGTCCTGAATGTTCAACCAATAGGAATGGACAACATGATCCCGTAGCACGATCCCACAGCGCCTCGAGACCCTCAGGGGTAAAGCAGCCGCACTCTAAGAATCCTTATTGATTGATTAACTGATTGATTGATTGATTGAATGTTACATTATGGATAGGTGGCCTGTCTACCCCGTAGTTTGCTGGGTAAAGAGCTAGTAAAATGGGGAGGCTGCACTAAGCAGGCAGGTTATAGAAGAATGTCTCTCCCTGGACTATGGACTCAAAATTCCCTGGCTAAATTATGTGAGGGAGTCCTTTATGAAAACTGGATGTTCAGACTTATTTGCTAACCCCTCATAAATAAGCATGTGGGATAAGGCACTGGTTAACCCCTTCGAAGCTAATGACGAGCTGGGCTCGTCATGGCGCTTACCTGCCGTGCGCGGATGACAAGGCCAGCTCGTCATGAAATAAAGTAATAAAGCAATTCCCAGCACAGGACGGGAAAACGCCTAGCAGCCATGTGGTTAAGGACCCGTTCTTCAAGTATGCAATGATGCACCGGGAAGACAGAGAGTTATTCAAACCGTCGGTGAGAGAACACTTAGTAGCCAGGTCCACCGAGGGCATTGAACCATACCTGTCCTGTATAAGTAATCTTTTGCATCACGTTTTAGCAGAGCCGGCAGGGGTTACACCGCACCCAGAGATGAAGGGGGCCTGTGGCTGCGACCACAGGTCTCCACAGGACACCCTTCACTTTGTTTTATTCTGCCCATTTTATCTTCATCCAAGAAGACTTTTTCTGAGGGGTATTTTAAAAAAAGCCAGATTTAAACAAGCCCGGGTGGCACTTTTATTTTTAAAATTGGCCCCAGATGCTTTTACACTCTTCTGTATTACTAATTCTTTACGGACTGAATTTAGATTAGGGACCACACAGGGTAGAGTCAGCTAAGCCTTTAGATGGGGTGGACTGATGAGACACATGTTATATGTGATGTTTTTATCTATATACTTAAAGTGTACCATATAGATTTTAGATTGATAAATTGTTCCGTTGCTTTTTTTTTAGGTCGAGTTTACTCGAACCTATTGCTGTCCATCCAAAAGCTGACTTTTACGATCCGGATTTGGCCTCAGGCATTCACCCCAGCAGCATTTCTCCTCCCCTTACCATTTGCTCCTGCCTCCGAGAGCTTCAAAGGGATCTGCTTCACACTTCACGGCCGCCGTGACTCACATTTCTCCTTCCTTCGTGCCCAGCCCCCCTCCCAGCGCTGCCTTGTTCTAATTTGGGAGTCAAATGCGTTGGAGTTGTCTACAACAGCCCTTCCTGGTTAAGCTATGTTGCGTCCACGTTACTTTTATCGCCTTACTGCTGGAGAAATCAATTCCTGTCAAAATTAATGGGATATTATGTAACCAGACTGGGTCCTTTCAGAAATCGACCTTTCAAGTGGTGCTTTCTATTTTGCTTCCATCATCTGAGCACGTTTCTCACGTCGGTATGCTTCATCTTTCTTGTTTTAAAACTTGTTCATATCTAGAAAGCACTTTATGAGAGTGCATTTGTTTTACCTCTCTCCCTTGAACGCTTCTCTGCCCAACACCGTGTTGCTGCATCATACCCTGGGGTCTACGGAAACCCCACCCACTGCCCTCTATCTCACCCCGGTGGTTCTCCGATACCCTCACAGTCCCGATCTCCATACTCCACCGTTTCATCTGTTTTTTTCTACCGGCCCTCCTGTTGTTTAAACCCCTCCCCTAACCTGATTCGCAATTAACATTTGGTTTTTAAAAAAAACATTTTGTGCTACTTTAGATGTACAGCCAAGTACACAGCCATGTTTTGCACATATATATTTTTAAATATATTAAAATAAATATTCAGTCTTTCTTTGTAGTGCTGTTTAAGCGGGGCGGACATACCCGGAGATGCAGCTAAATTGGCTCTGCCTCCTGGCTCGAGTTAGTCACTTTTAGCATCCCACAGTTTGATTTGTCTGACTATCTGAAAACAGATTTCTTCCAGCAGAAACTCTCAACAGCAGACTTGTATTTTCATATCCCGCTGGAAGAAGCCTATTTCTTGTTTTTAATTTGAGATTACTTTGGGTGTTCCTCCTCTCTCAACGCCAACCCTATTTTAACAACCCCCCCACACACACGTTCCTCCTCTTCTCAGCTCTCTCGCCCCCTGCCTCTCCCCTCTTTCACTGTGTGCTCTGTGTCTCGACTGCCTCCCCCGCCCATGCCCAGCCTCTTTCATCTTCCCCTCCCACACCGCCTCCCCTCTGCCCATTCACCCATTACCAGCAGCCGGTACAAGAGAAGCTACTGTCTCCGGAGCTTGGCCGGGAAGGGTGCTGCTGTGCCCGGACCTCCCAGAGCAGCCACTGCACCCCCTCACCAGCGACTAACCCGCCCTCCCCCCACCCGCCTCCTGCCTGGGTTATTGGGGGAGAGCCTTCATCCACCGCCTTTGTGCGCTGCGCGGATGCCGCTCCGTTTCTTAACTCTCCTGCAGCTTGCTACCTGAAGACTCCAGGGGGTCCGGAGACATCTTCAGCGCCACCGCTCCCCCACCGGCACCATCCATCATCTTAGCTAGAAAGAGCCAATAAACCACAGCCCTGCGGCACTTTCCACAACTTCCAGGTCAGAAACGGATCTTGTAGCAGGCGACCACCTACTTTAAAACAATTTATAGAGCGCCTACAAAATGGCATCTTAAGGCGCAGAGAGCGGACGTTAACATTAAAGCACGTTGGTGCTTCGTGGGCTGCCGCAGAATGGCAAGTTGGGCCGCCGGATTCCAATCTGCGGTTGCATCAGCACTTCCGCACTTCATTCTTCAAAGCCACACCATTTTGAAAGGTTTTTCAAAAAACTATTCTGATGTGAGACCCCCTGCCAAACACACACACACAACCACTGTTGTTTGTGGATGATGTCACTGGGGTCCCATCCCCCCAAAACACTTACTTCTGGCTAGGGGCCTGACAGAACACATGCAAGTAGAGTTCATTTATGTGCCCCCTTATTTAACATATCTTTTAGTGCTGAGTTGAGACACATCAGCCCAATGCTGCTGTTACCCAAGGGTCACTTGTAAAGGACAGGAGGGCCGCTTGGGGCCCCAGGCCGTTCTCTAAGTATCACTGAAGGTCAGGGCAGGACTGGGAAAACAAACACAGCCTTTGAAATAACCGTTTTGCAATGCAATAGGTCTCACAGTTACAAGAGTTTGAGCTATTGGCATTATAAATTACAATGCCTTTTATTTATGTGTTGATTTAAAAAAATAAAATAAAAGGCATTGCCATTTACAATGCCAATAGCTCAAACTCTTGCAAATTCGAGACCTATAGCATAACATAACAAAACAAAGCATGCAATAACAAACATAGCATAACAAAACATAGCAAAACACAACAAAACATAGCATAGCATAACAAAACACAACAAAACATAGCATACATAACAAAACATAGCATAGCATAGCAAAACATAGCATAGCATAGCATAACAAAACAAAGCATAACATAACAAAACATAGCATAACAAAACATAGCCTAGCAAAACAAAGCATAGTATAATAAAACACAACAAAACATAGCATAGCTTAACAAAACATAGCATAGCAAAACAAAGCATTGCATAGCAAAACACAACAAAACATAGCATAGCATAACAAAACACAACAACACATAGAATAGCATAACAAAACAAAGCATAGGATAGCAAAACTAAACATAGCATAGCATAACAAAATAAAGCATAGGATAGCAAAACAAAACATAGCATAGCATAACAAAACATAACAAAACACAACAAAACATAGCATAGCTTAACAAAACACAAAAAAACATAGCATAGCAAAACAAAACATATTATAGCATAGCAAAACATAGCATAGCATACCAAACACAACAAAACATAGCATAGCATAACAGAGGATAGCATAGCATAACAAAGCATAGCATAGCAAAACATTGCATAGCATAACAAAACATAGCATAGCATAACAAAACACAGCAGAGCATAGCAGAACAAATCAAAGAATAGGATAGCAAAACAGCATACCATAACAAAACAAAATATAGGATAGCAAAACAAAACATAGTATAGCATACAGCATCACTTAGCATCACCACAGCATCACTCAGGGGCACCACAACATCACTATGCACTACCACAGCATCACTGAACGCCACAGCATCACTCGTTCGCCATCACAACATCACTCAGCGCCACCACAGCATCAATCTGTGCAACCATTCAACAACAACTGGTTTAAATATGTTCTCTCAATGTTTCAAGCTTTATTACAAATGTAACAAAAAGATGTTCATATTTCACTTCTATTCTTGGATTTTCGTCACAATAAAATACACTGAACATAATCTTCACAAAAGTTATTTACAAAAGTTTAAGCTATTGCCATTATAAATTACAATAACGTTTATTTAAGTATTAATTATTTAAAAAAATTAAAAGCCATTGTTATTTGTAATATCAATACATGTAAGTCACGTAAATACAACACATATTGCATTACAAATGCTACAGGTGTCACATTTGCGAAAGTTGTAACTATTGTCATTGTAAATGACAAAGCTATTAATTTTGCTATTTTGAAAAACAAAACATAAATAAAAAAATTGTCATTTACAATACCAATAGCTCAAACTTTCCTAATGCGAGACCTATTGCATTGCAAATGCTTGTTTAAACAAAGTTTGTACTGTAACCTCTATTGATAAACTGTCACTTTTATGGTATTTTTATATGCCGAATAAAGAAGTAATAATAATAATAATAATAATGAATATAAGAATCGAATTAAGATATCTGAATGAAATCTACTTAAATATGGATAAAGAGTTGTCATGGAGCTTGCTGGTCAACAGTGGCAGCCTCACCTAATGAAGGCTTGGCAAGTGGCACAGGTGTTGCAATGGAAGGGAACTAGGCAGCAAGGCATCCCAGCTAACATGGGCAGCACTATATTACAATCGGGTTAAATTTGTGAGTAGCATTCTGGGAGTAACTGTTTGCCTCTGCTTGTCTCACCACAACCCATCGGGGTCTCTTTTTTGCCATTCATTCTTTTCACTGTTGGGGGTACATTATTGTAGTTCAGTGTTGTGAGATCCTTCAGATTTGATAAAATGGGTTCAGCAACCTGAGAGAAGTAGAGAGTGATTTTAGACAAAGCAGTCTTTTTAGCAGTTTGATCAGCACGAGTATTACACTTCAGCCCATTTGAGAATAGCAACATTGGAAGATAACTGAAGATCATCACGCAAACTATTTGCAAAAGACTTGCAGATGGGATGAGCGTACATTGCAGCCAGAGAAGCTCATAATCAAAGCGCACCCTAAAGGCACACAGACCTGGTGAAAATAGGTGCATGTTTCTGACATGCGCGACCAGCACAGGTTAAAGCGGTGGGGCAGGGGCGGTGTGGGGGGTGGGTCAACAGATGATGGGATAGGTAAATTAAAAAAATAAAATAAACAAAACCACTTACTTGCGCTTGCAGAGTCGGCGATGCGGCGAGCGCAAGGTACGTGTTTTTATTTCTTTTTTTATTTAATTTGACCTATCCCATCATCTATCGACTTCCTCCCCACCCCACCCCGCACCCGCCTTCCTCCATCGCCCCACTGCTCTTACCTGTGCCGGCCCTGCCTGTTTTCTAAACACCAAGGATGCAGGCAGTGGCACGAGGGAGGGATACCACTTCAGCTACTTGAGCAGAATGTAAATTCAATAAACATGGAATTGCAACAACTGCATGCATAATACAGACAGCAAAGCAAGCAATGACAGTAACGTTTCCATTTCTGAGACATGACTCATCAACATTATACTGAAGATCACAATTGGATAAAGGTGCATCCGTGAGATCAATACGAGGTTTGGTCGCATGGCCATGTGTCAGTACACATACATGAAGCTCCCCATTTAGAGCTGCTGGGAAAACAGAAGCAGAGTTCAACCAGGACATCATACCGATGTTATCTGAAAAGCAGATAACAACAGTGTTTAGAGCCTTGACAATTTGGACAAAGAAAGGTGCTGTGATTTAGCGCTTAACCACAGTGTGGCTATAATGTGGGGAACAGCAACAGCCAACAAAATCCTAGCAAAATGTTTTTAGAGGCTTCAACTAGGTGGGCAGCAGCTAACACCAAGCACAGGCACGGAGGCAACCCTGTATGAAGAGCAAATCAATAATATGGAACTCAGTGCTTTAAATGGAAAAAAAATAAGTGCAGGTACTCACCAAAAGGAGCAGTGGGCGGAGTGTGGGGCGGGGCTAAGGGGCAACAAGGGGCGGGGTTAGCTTTTTGACCGTGCCAATGTTGTATGCACGAAATCTGCATGCATTTTATCAACCGCCTAAGGGTGACATGCTGCTTCAGCCTGCCTTAAACCGACCCGGTGGCCTACAGCCCACTGAGCCATCTGTCCAGTACTGGTACTCTTTTGTAACATGCACACGTCCCTTTTCTCTTGTAACATACTGTTTGCTAACTATTACATTTTGTTTGCTTTAGATACTTGCGCAAGTGCCACCATTGCCTCATGTAACGTTTGTTCTTGTGCTGGAGTGTCTGCCATTTATTGCAGTACTATACCTCTACTTGTACTTTGTACGCTTTTGTAACCTGCACACATATCACTTTTTCCTCCTGTAATGTATCGTTTGCTACCTCTTGTATTTTGGTTGCTCACTATTGTCACTTTTGCCTCATGTAACTTAAGGTTTGCTTTTGTAATTTGTTCACTTGTAATTTTCTCCTCATGTATCATTACTGTTCCTATTGTGAAGCGCTCTGACACCTTCAGGTAAAGTCTGCGCTATATAAAAACGCATAAAATAAATAAACAAGTCTCTCCTGGAACATTTGTAAACCGGAGTTTAGGGCTAGAGCTGACAACGTCTGTACTGGGGAACCAGGTGCCAATCTCCACATTTTTGATTGGTTTTAAGGTCTGTCCACTCCAAGGTCGATGAAATAGGAATCAGCGAGTGTGGAAGTGGAAGTGTGCAAGAAAGCAATTCAGATGCGCGGCGACTGTAAAAGCCTTCCCATACGTTCTTTTGTTATGTCCTGAATAGTGCCTCCCACCGCCACCCATTATATTTTACAGCCCCCTCTTAGCGCTGTGAAAGATCTTTGGATAAGCAAATGACTGCAGACACACCCCTGCTCTGATTTACAAAGCAGCTCACGCTGGGTCCTAGTGACGAGCTCCATTTATTGATTCCGTGACGTGCTTGAAAGGTTGCTGCCATAGTATAACTTGAGGGATAAAGGGAGCGCGCTGCCTCGGTTAAAGTCAGATCCCCATGAGTACCGGTACTCTCTTTCTTCTAGAAAAAAGTGCCGGTACACTCAAGGGGAGAAAATGAAGAAGTGCCGGTACTCAGTACCGGTGAGTACCGGCCCATTTAAAGCACTGATGGAACCAGTTTGCTTTTGTCATCATGATCCTATACTAATGCACTTAAAGTAAAGTCATTCCTTTGTGGCATCAGAACGTGAAAGGTTTTCTTTACACAAATGCTTCTTTCAAAGACACAAATGCTTGTTCAGCATACTTGAAATCTTGCTATGGTTTGACAACGTTAGCATGACCGACAACCCTCTGCCTGCAGTACCTGTCATCACCCAAAGAGTCTGTACCTGGGAAACGTTAATGGGTCAGGATAGCTTATGGGGAGCTTGCATGCAACAAGCAGGCAGATGTCTCTTCCCAGTCAAGACTTCATTATCCATATATTGAACACCGAGCAAACAAAACGGAGGTTCTCTTTAGATGCTTTCTATTCATTTGAGCCAATTCAGTCAGCGGATACAGAGAATCAACCTTACATTGGTCCAATAAGCTAGAAGCAACCAACAAATAATAAACATATTCAACTACCATAGATCTTTCTGGAAAGTCAAGGGTGTCCAGATCTTTCTTGAGAGTTTGTTAGAAAATAATGGGTGGCTTTGTACCCTCTTAAGGGAAACAGGGCCATGTGAGTTGGTCCCAAGTAAATATAAAGGTGAAAAGATACTGGCTATAAGGGTGTGTTGGCACAGAGAAGGCTGCAGAGCACACATGTACAACAGAGCACCATACAGCAGTCACTGAGATACTTAGCAGAATGGAAGCAGGGTGTAGTACAACAGGAAAACCTTGTAAAGCAGCAGCATTCACAGCACGTACATCTTGCACAAAACGATCATTTTCTTTACCAGGCTTTTTTAATCAACAAAATCGTAGTATTACAAATATTTACAGTGGGTGCTAAAACCCCTTTGTTTAGCAGAGCAACAAATACAAAGCAGTCCCCACTTCTATCTTGAGGTGTAACAGGTATTGTGGCATGCGAGAAAGTATTTTCATTGGGTTATACCTGATCTTTACAGGTTCTGCAGTAAAAATAAAACACACCCTATATCATGTTTGGACATTAAAGAGGAAGGCATTTGATCAATTACGTCAGACGTCGATCGAGTTAAAAGTTTCACAGTATCATCGGTTTTCATGGATCATTATTTTCACAAAGTACTGCTAGAGCAGCATTTTCATTCTAAATAGAGGCATTCAAATAGACACATTCACCAGTACAAACCTCAGTACGATTCAGTTTGAATAAATAATCCCTTCCTGCATGTACGGACATCTAATCAGTGAAAGTTACCTCTACATTAGTCATCTTTCGCTGACAGACCAGGCTATGACGTTAGAAACAAGAGTATCTACATCTATATATAAAAAAAACTAATGTATGTCTGTCTGTTTGTCCTTTATGCATTACTACACCATTCATCCGATGGGCATGAAACTTTGGGAAGTTGTTAAGTACACTCCCGCGAAGGTTTCTGGCAAAAAAAAAATACAAAAAAAATAAAATTATAAAAATAAATAAATAAATAATTGTTAAAAGTTGTTGAGTACACTCCCGCAAAGGTTTCTGGCGACTCGCTTTTGCAATGACTATCAACAAAGCACAAGGACAATCTCTGAAAGTGTGTGGACTAGATTTGGAGAATCCGTGCTTCTCACATGGACAACTGTATGTGGCCACCTCATGCGTCGGAAAACCTTCTGATTTATTCGTGTACGCACCACATAGAAAAACAAAAAATACAGTGTATCCATAAGCACTCGAATAAATAGACAGAATTAAAAAAACACTTTAAAATGTTTTCCATATTAAAATGAATAAGTTTCAATAAAAATGACACAGTGTAAATTGAATGTTATCATAACAAGTTTCCTTACATTTCCTTTCTTCTGAGATCGCAGCAACGCGTGACGGGTAAGCTAGTGGTACATATTGAACCATATCCATCCCTAAACAAACTGAATCTATGCTTTTACCCGTCTTTTCTGAAGTTGATCTTCCATATAGCATCTATCTCTAACCAAGATAGAACCTTGTATTGGTGTGGAAACAGATTATATGTGTTGCTGCCGGAAGACTGCTCTGAATCTTGTTACCCAGCTTATGTAGTACCAGCAATCAGACATTTCCTATTGTGATTACCCATCTTTGTGCATAAGATAGACCGCAGACATTTCAGAGGTGGCACGATTCTTCACAATCTTGATCTCAAGCTACGTCAAGCTACACCAAGTCTTCAAAGTACTGTAGTAGGTAGCAATCTCAATTGCAACTGTCTTGCAGTTAATTTTTACCCAATTAGCTGTTGTTTTCCAAACTAAAATGAAGGAAGGTGCTAGTAACATTGTTGGGTCTGAATGCTGCAACTTTATTACATATTTCTATTGGTATACACAAACAAATTAATTCAATAGATGTGAGTGTCAGAAAGTGTCAAGGACTTACATACCATGGATGATTACATGTATTTGTAAGTATGGGGCCTTTGGTCATGGTTCAAGGACATTTTTGGAGCTTGGGGTATGAATTTAGTCAGCAATATTGTAAATTGTAAATTGATACTTGTATAGCACACTACTCACCCGCAAGGGTCTCAAGGCGCTTGTACGAATACCGCTGTGGAATCCATCCTGGTGTTCCCTGTGAGGCGAGTGGAAGGAAGTTATAGCTAGAGCAGGTACTAAACGATAATTCACAGAGAAGATACCTTTTTATGCCTCAGATATAGACATATGTGAGATAGACACTCTATAGCATCCCAATGTACAAAAAAATATATATATTACATACTTATTTTGATTAGTTTATTTGGATTTTTACTTTTTTGTTGATTCATACAGAATTCATATGTAGAAAAGTAGAACAATAACATAATAGTGAATTTGAAGGTCAAAAAATATATAACATGTGAATAAATTCATACATCATCAACAGATATGTGTAATTCAAGCGATAGACGAAGACGTTGACTTAGGCAGTGCGGCAGATGTCTTACAACGCGCGTTTCGGCATACGTGCCTTCATCAGGTAGCCGTCCACTATTCACAGTAGCGATGAAAAAACTCAGATACACTGTGGTTTCTACTCAGGTAACAATTCAAGATAAATGTAATAGAGCTCCGTGGAGATGTATGAAGAAATTATTCGTAAGATCGATATAGAATTGACTCTGCTTCTATTTGTTTATAGAGAGCAAGCAGCAGGCCCATATTTGTCCGCGGTATAGATGAAAATATATAGCACCTTTCTGGTGAGAACTTTAATTAGATGCAGGAGCCAGATTCCGAGGTGTATCAAGAGGAAAGGAAACGGAAGATTGTAAAAGGTCGAACTTCAGGGTCTAAATTGTAGACGTTTCTAACGTAACCGATTAATGATGGTCACCAAGTATTGTATGTTGCAGATGGGCGGACGTTGCCTCTGTGGTCTGCTTGGGTGATGTTTTCCTCTGATGTTTTAAAGTACGAGACAGACGTCCTTCCGTGCGCGAAATGCTGGCTCCAAGTGGGCTCTGCAGAAAACGGGTCCCTGTGAGGCGTCCACTCTTGGGCACCCCCAAGGTGGAGGCCAGGCATCCTTAGCGTTGTGGGGGCCGTTGTGGAAATTAAGCAAGCTATTGCCCCAGAGTTGCAGAGTGGGACTCCATGATTGGAATAGGCACCGAGGCGAGAATTGTCAGGTCTGTGGAAATTTTGAGCCCAAGACCCGCCGAGGCGGGGAATTGAACTCTGGTCCCAGGCTAGACCTCTGCATCAGGGTCTGCCGCTCTAATCATTGAGCCACACTTCTCCATATTATCTTGATCATTTATGTTGTTCCTTTCCTGATTTACATTCTTTCCCTACACTGTAGTTCCTTGATCTTAAATCTCACCAGAGGCTTCCTCATACCCGTTGACTGTCCAGGATGATGACAATGACTATGATGATTGGAAAATGTTTAATGAGACTGTGGAATGTCATGGAAGTAATGTAAATATGAAGCGGAGCGATTAATGAACATTATTCTAGGTTTCACAAATATATTAGCACAATAGGAAGGGATTGTGAAATCAGAAAATTGTATTTATTTTCACTAGTATACCAGTAATCCTCTTCAGCCATTTTTTTGCACAGGATAACATTGTCCACAGGTAGTGCCCATTCTAGTGTTGAGCCACTTCTATATTTTGGGTCCTGGGTTATTGATAACCGAGAAGAGTTTGCTCAGCCAAAGCTGTTACATTTTTCCTCCGTTTCCAGATTGGTAGAGTCAATAGTGATGAAGAACCGGAAAAACTGATTACCGGGATGTTATGCGAAAGAAAAGGCAGACCAGGGTAAGTTGAATAGCTAAACCCCAGATCTCTTACAGCATTGGTTTGTTTAAACTTTAATGTACTTCATTTTGCTGAGCTCTCACTCATGTTCAAAAGTGTATGGAGTAGTATGCTGCTGATGCAGCGTCTCAATTGGGTTATCAAGCACTATATAAATGCAATCTCAGAAAAATGGAATGTCAATTCTCACCTTCATACGAAGGCTTCCTATGTCACTCCTCACTAACCCTACCTTCAGCAGAAGACTTCTTTGAGAAATCAAAAGATAAGGGCTGGAAATATTCATTGGACAGAAAATCAAACTGTACCCCGGCATCTCTGCAAGCTACATTAGCACTATTCACAGAATGATTTCTGAATACATCAAAATATGTTGTACTCTTCTAATCCTCAAGGTTTTTTTCTAGCTTCTAGTGGAATAAAAAGGTGATGAATTTGGATCACGTGGCTTTTGAAGCCAGTGTTATGGTACTCTAGACCGATATTAATGAAAAATGTGATCATGTTGGATAAGAAACGAAATCCTCATAAACTAAGTCTAATGCAGCATGTGAGCAAATTAGATTATTCTGGACCCAAAATGAGGGCTTGATGGGACAAAATGCAAATGTGTTCAACAGGGAATAATGTCAAATGCGGACACACAGGATCAGAAAGAAAACCCTGCATGACATGCAGTATTATAGCCTTATAGCCCGCCGTTCAGGTCTATACCGGCTATTAAAGGCTCTCTCCAGCGTTAAGGGCCTTTAACAAGGGAGAGGGACTTTAATAGCGGTATAGCCCATCTACGAAGGGCTATAAGGCTATTAGAACATTCTGGCACTAGAGGGCAGAATGTTCTAACAAAAAAAAACAAAGCCTTTTGAGAGCAGGGGATTGGAATCCCCTCAGGCTCCCTGAAGCCTTTGTTCACAGCCAGAGCTGTGAACAAAGAAACATTGGAATGTTGGAGCTCCAGGCTTATACCAGCCATTATAAGCCCAGAGCACTCCATTGTTTTCAATGGAGCTCCCAACATTCCAATGTTCTAATACAATCTAAAGACTTGCTGAACCAAAAGTTATGTCTTGATGAACTAGGGCTAGCCCTAAGAGTAGGATGCAGAAGATCAATTCCTTCCAAAGAAAAGAGCCGGTACTTGCCTCTCCTCCCTTGGTTGTCCATGGAGCACAATGCATTGGCGGTTGTATCAAGATAAAGTACTAAACCCAAAGCTAAACTCTGCGTAGTAGCCCACCCCAAAAAAGAGAAATACTTGCATCAATTGTATCTGTCCTGTCCTTCATGGAATACTTTGGTAATGTGACTGGATCGACGGGTATCTACCATCCTGGAGTAAGAAGATGGCAGTTTAACTCTTGCAAAAAAATGGAGACGTCATCTTGAAACTGACCCAGACGTGTTCTCGTGCAGAGTATGATAGTTGTCTAGCCCAACAGGTGAAAACGTCATAAACTGTAAGAGTAATCTTTCCAACCCGAAATGTATTTGCAAATGTAGTGTTCCTGAAGTATTTAATTGGTGGCAGCGATACCAGAATGAACCTGTAGATGTTCTTGTAACTGAACCAGTATTTATTCTGCTATACCGAAAGTGATATTTATGCTATTTATTGAAGATATTTATTCTCGATATTTATTCTATTTATTGACAATATTTATTCCTGATATTCATTCCATTTATTGATGAACTGTACTCCTAAGCTTATTTATTGAATCTATTCCAAAATTGAAACCCAGCAAATTGTGACCCAAAAGAAATGTAAATGTGCTTTCCTAATTGATCCCCATTCACAACAGAGAATTTTTACATAAAGGAATCGTATTTTTCTACAACAGTGGTGTGGTGTCCTTCTTTTTGGTGGTTGTACAAGGAGATATTATTGGGTCAAAGCCGTCTTAACACGACAGCCTTTACTTGCCTTGACACTTGAGCCAAGCTACCCCCTTTGTGCTGGGCTTGCCCATCGCAGGTCCAACATAAAATTAGTGCTCAGCGGGTGGGATTACGAGCCGTGCTTGTTTTGGACCCCATAATAATTCCGTGTGCGCCACAGGTACACACCCGGAGTTTTCTCCCAGCGGCCCTCCAATTCCATATTTTGCTTTTTCCAAATTCTCTTCTGGAGGTGGGTGGAGGTGACCCTCAGAGTTCCTATCCTTGTAACCTACTTGGAGGTGGTTGTCCACACTTTTCACTGACAAGATGGAATTCGATATGTTAGAGCTGGAGACCTATACCGTGGCGCAGCTCAAGGAGTTCTGTCAGGAAAGGGGAGTGTTCGTTAGGCGAGGGGCCAAAAGAGAGGAGCTCCGCATTAGTCTGCGAGCCTGGGTGGAAGCGCATCCGGAAGGTATGGTAGAGGAGGAGGAGTCAGACAGGGGTACTGTCGTTGAGAGAGCTGCGGAATGTCCCCTGGGGGTGGGTGAGATGATAATCAGCCCCAAGGTAACCTCACGGGAGGGCAGCAGTGCATCAACGGGAGGGTTGTCAGAGACCGAGTTAGCTGATAGAAGAGAGGAAAGACAATTGAGGTGGGAGTTAGCTAAGCTGGAGATGGAAGGGAAGAGGATGGAACACGAGTTCAAGCTACGAGAACTCGACCTCAGGGCCCATAACATCACTCCGGAGGGTGTCGAGTCTAAGGAATTTACCAGGGAGCTCAGGCCTCACTTGCCCAAGGACGTGGCCGCTAGCTATACCGTTGGAGATGACATAGCTAAATGGCTGGCAGCCTATGAGGTCTCCTTAAGAGCCCATGGGATCCACGAGAAGCATTGGGGTGGTGGATTGTATCGCTACATGCCTCCAACAGGTAGGGATGCCCGATTGGCCCTAGACCGGGAGGATCAGGTAGACTACCCCGCCATGAAGGTGGCGCTCATCAGAAAGTTTGGGTTGACCCCCGAGAAATACCGGCAAAGGTTTAGGGGCAGCCATAAACTGAGCTCACAGAATTGGGTTGACTTCCTGGATTACGCCAAGAAAGCTCTGGATGGGTGGGTCCAAGGTAGTGAGGTGGAAGACTATCGAGGGTTGTACAATCTCATACTCAAGGAACATCTACTCGAGAAATGTCTTCCTGAGCTGAGGCAGCACCTGGTAGACAGCAAACTTACTTACCCCCGTAAGCTTGCTGAGGAGGCGGACATCTGGGTAAGTACCCGCGTGTCCACGAAGGGGACGGGAGGAGATTCTCAGAAGTCCGGACAGGGCGCCCCCCAGAAGAAAGAGGGGGGAGATAATAAGAAACAGGAGTTCTCCAAAGGCCCCCAAAATAACTTTAAGGGGAAAAGTTTCTTCTCCAACTCTAAGGCTAGCCCGCAAAAGAACCCTAATCCTGGCCAGAGTCAGCAGCCAAGGGTTGTCCATTGCTTTGAGTGCGGTGGTGTTGGACATTATAAGGGAGACGCGAAATGCCCAAAGAGACCACCCCCTCCCACTGGAGGAAAGGCCCCGGGAGTTGCTAGTGTAGCGCTCGGGGAGGAGATGCCCTTAGTTAAGGGGCGGGTGTCACCTTAGTGTCCCTGGGTGATCGGAAGATGGTTCCAAAGATCCAGGTGCCCCCAAATACTACCAAGTATGGGCAATGGGTCACCATCAATGGCCATAGAGGGGACGCTCTGAGAGATACAGGAGCCAGTATGACTATAGTTAGGAGTCATCTGGTGTCCTCAGAGCAGGTGATTCCAGGTGTACTTCATCCAGCCTCGATGGCTGATGGCAGAATGAGCCACTATCCCGTGGCTGAGGTTCCCTTTGAGTGGGGAGGGGTTGCAGGTTCACTTCGAGTTGCCGTAAGCCCCGCCGTGCCAGTCGATTGTCTGCTGGGCAATGATATGGAGCACAATGCTTGGAAGGAGGTGGAATACCGGACTCATTCTGAGATGCTGGGTACACCTGATTGGGCCTGTGTGAGTACCAGGTCGGCGGCTGCTCGGGAGGAGAAGTCGCATGGGTTGGAGCCTGGAACAATGGCCCACCCAGCTGCTGATGAGGGAGCATCTCGAGGACAGGAGGAGCCTGCCTCGATGTCCGTGCCCCGTGAGACGGATAGGCCATCGGAGGAGATGGACCCGGAGTCCGCGGAGGAGGACTTGGTTCCGTTGGAGGATCTGCCTATCCCTGCTGAGTGGCGAGTGGAGGGAGGACCATTCAGGGAGGAACTGAGCAAGGGACAGAGGGAATGTCCCACCCTCGAGGGTCTGAGGCAACAGGCTGAAGCCCAGGCAGCAGGTAACGAGTCTGGGAACTATTGTGTTTACTGGGAGGATGGACTCCTCTACAGTGAGCCCAGGGCGCCAGTGCACGGACTGTCACGGGCCCTGGTAGTCCCACAGTGTTACCGAGCCTTCCTATTAGAGTTGGCTCACGAGATTCCCTTGGCAGGAGACCTGGGACAGGACAAGACCTTTGCACGGCTTGTCCCCCACTTTTATTGGCCTCGAATGAGGGTGGCGTCCGATACATACTGTCGGTCATGTGTGTCATGCCAAGCCAGTGGGAAAACAGGGATGAAGCTGAAGGCTCCCCTGGAACCACTTCCAGTCGTTGGCACCCCCTTTGAAAGGGTGGGCATCGACATTGCTGGGTCCTTAGATCCGCCGACAACATCCGGTCACAGGTTCATCCTGGTACTGGTGGATCATGCCACAAGGTATCCGAAGGCAATACCTCTGAGAACCATTACTGCACCGGTAGTGGCGAAGGCCCTGATGGGGATCTTTACCCGAGTGGGATTCCCCAAGGAAGTTGTGTCTGACAGGGGGACCAACTTCATGTCAGCGTACATGCGGGCAATGTGGAAGGAGTGTGGGGTGACCTACAGGTTTACCACTCCTTATCACCCACAGGCCAATGGCCTTGTGGAAAGGTTCAACAAAACCTTGAAGGGTATGATCAGAAGTCTACCCGAAAGCCTGCGGAGGAAATGGGACGTTCTCCTACCCTGTTTGCTCTTTTCTTACAGGGAAGTGCCGCAGAAGGGAGTGGGCTTTAGCCCCTTTGAGCTTTTGTACGGGCACCCTGTACGTGGACCTCTCAGCCTGGTGAGGGACTCATGGGAAAAGTCTCCTCGGAAAGTTCCCCAGGACGTGGTGAGCTACATGCTGGCCTTCCGGAGCCAAATGGCTAAGTTGTGGAAGCAAGCATCTGACAACTTGGAAGCCAGCCAGTCTGTGATGAAAGCGTGGTATGACCACAATGCTCACCCAGTGGAGCTGGAGCCTGGTCAGAAGGTGTGGGTGATGGAGCCTGGAGAGCTGAGTGCCCTCCAGGACCGTTGGACAGGCCCCTATGAGGTGTTGGAGAAGATGGGCAAGGCTACCTACTTGGTGGACGTGAAGACCCCACGGCACCCACATCGGGTGTTACATGCCAACCGCCTCAAGCCCCACTACGAGAGGCCCGAAGTCATGTTGGTTATGGTGACTGATGGATCAGAGGAAGAGGACACAGAGCCTCTCCCTGACCTTTTTGCGTCTCAAGAAAAGGATGGGTCGGTGGAGGGAGTGAAACTCTCGCCATCCCTGACTCCTGAGCAGCAGGAGGAATGTCGCCAGGTCTTGGGGTCATTCGCTCCTCTGTTCTCCCTTGTCCCGGGTAAGACCCACCTGTGTACCCATGATGTGGACACAGGAGACAGCCCACCTGTGAAGTCCAAGTCTTACCGGCTGTCTGACAAGGTGAAGGCCAACATTCGAAGTGAAGTAGCTAAGATGCTGGAGCTAGGGGTCATTGAACCTTCAAGCAGCCCTTGGTCTAGCCCGGTGGTTTTGGTGCCCAAAGCCGCTCCACCTGGCGCCACACCAGAATTACGATTCTGTGTGGATTACCGAGGACTAAATTCGGTAACCAAAACGGATGCTCATCCGATCCCACGGATGGATGAACTGATTGACCGGTTGGGAGCTGCCCAATATCTCAGTACCATTGACCTCACTGCGGGGTACTGGCAGATTCCCATGACTGATGGAGCCAAGGAAAGGTCAGCCTTCTCCACACCTGATGGACACTACCAGTTCTGCGTCATGCCCTTCGGGCTCAAGAACGCTCCTGCCACTTTTCAGCGGTTGGTGAACACGATCCTCACCGGGATGGAGTCCTTCTCTGCTGCCTACTTAGATGACATAGCTGTCTTCAGTAGCGGTTGGGAGGATCACTTGCAGCACTTGCAGGCCGTTCTCCAGACCCTGGAAAGGGCTGGCTTGACGATCAAGGCCAGCAAATGTCAGATTGGACAGGGGTCGGTAGTGTACTTAGGTCACTTGGTGGGCAGGGGAAAGGTGCAGCCCCTTCAGGCGAAGATTGAGGCAATCATGGCCTGGAAACCCCCCAAGACCCAGACTGAGGTCCGAGCCTTCCTTGGCCTCACAGGTTATTACAGACGGTTTGTGAAGGGGTATGGCACTATCGTGTCACCCCTTACTGCACTCACGGCCAAGAAGCAACCCAGGAGAGTCATCTGGACGGAGGCTTGTCAGCGGACCTTCGACACTCTGAAACAAGCATTGTGTAACGCTCCTATCTTGAAGGCTCCAGACTTCACGAAGGAATTCATTGTCCAGACAGATGCATCCGACATAGGCATTGGGGCGGTGTTATCGCAACTCATTGAAGAGGGTCTGGATCAACCCGTGGTCTTTCTGTCACGGAGACTGCTTCCCCGGGAACAGAGGTGGAGTACCATTGAACGGGAAGCCTTTGCGGTGGTCTGGGCACTGAAGAAGCTGCGACTATACTTGTTTGGTTCACACTTCCTTGTTCAGACAGACCACCGACCCCTTCGCTGGCTCATGCAGATGAAGGGGGAAAACCCCAAACTGTTGAGGTGGTCTATCTCCCTACAGGGAATGGACTTTCGGGTGGAACACCGGCCCGGAGTTGACCACGCCAATGCAGACGGTCTCTCCAGGTATTTCCGCCTTAGTGTTGAGAACTCCCAAGGGGTTGGGTAGCTCTCCCCACTTTCAGCTGGGGGGACGCGTGTTAGACCCGTCTGCTTCTGAGAGTTCCCTCACCACTATGATTTCTTTTGTTCCCCTGTACCTCCCAAAATTTATCGCTTTTCTTTGTCTACCAGGACCTTTTGTGTGCTGTTTCATGGGGCTAGATGTTCCTTGACGCCCAGTTGTTCACAAGGTTTTTGGCACCTATTTACAAGACACCTAGTGAAACCTGTGACATTATAGACTGGGATTGGCAACCTGAATGAATGACCTCAAAATGGTGGCCATCCATTTCCCTCATGTGAGTGACTCCCTTTGGAGCCTCCATGAACCTTGACCTTTCAAGGTTTTGGCGCCCTTTTATTTGGCGCACATTCCTGACAAGAATTACCTTATTTCCCTCAGGTGGCTGTTAGGGTCCCAAATACCCCAGAAGTGCCATGTCATTGGCCTAACCCAAAGAAGGTTCTAGAACCTACTGGCACGAGCCAGCACCTCAGGGCACTGGCTATATAAAGTCCAGTCCCTGGCGGCCATTTTAGATGACCAAAAGACTAGATAGGATAATGATGTTCCAGATCTAGGTGAAGAAGGAGATTCCAGACTTGACACCAGATTGACACCTGCCCTGTTGACCCCTGAGGCAGCTGGTAGCGCGGGCAGTAGAGCAAGCAAGAGTCACTGGCGTGGATCCTGACTGGCGTTCCAGTCAGCTGTGTGTGCGGTGACCTCGCGCCTACAGCGCCTGCCCAGCGAGTGCCTCGTCACCCCCAAGAGACTGTGGCCGATTTTCGTGTGCCTCCCCGCCCCCCCCCGGTGGTGAATTACGACTGACTCGGGTCGCGAGGCGAGAGCAAGTTCGCCGCGACCGCGAGCATCTTCTGTGCCCCTTGTGTGACAGGCGCCTCCAGCGAGGAGCTCGGACGTCTCCGAGCTCCACCGGCGTAGAGTGCTTCCTGCGCAGACTGAGGTGAGGTGGTGCGCCGGGGCGGGGAAAGGCCGGCCTTAGTTGGGCGGGACTACTGTCTCTGCCCCTCCCCAGTGGATCGGCGGCTGTAGCTGTGGGCGGGAACCATCCCTGTTTGAGGAAGTTGGAGGGAGGTCCGTGGAGCCCCTGAGAACCCGTCGCTGGCGAGAGAAGTGCTGAACCCGACTGAATCGCTTTTCAATTGCAACGATGTGAGGTGGGCCCGTTTCTTCAGGTGGGAAGCGCTGTTATAAAGGAACTGTGAACCGGCATTTATTTGACTGAGCGCGAAGATTGTGTGACCTCTTCGGCAGCCCGTTCGGCAGTCTAAAGACTTGGAACTGGTGCCGCCTGAGTGCTAGCGGTGACAGAAACCCCTAGGCGCGCTTAGACCCCCAACGGCAAACAGAGATCTCAACCCGGTGGCAGCCGAGTGTAAATGAAGTGTTCACTGTCTTTCCTTGCCTTTTAGATATATGCGCATAACCCCTGTGTGATTCTTAAAGAGTCCCAGCACTCCCTGTTGTGCCCAGAGAAGCCTGTGTACATTAATGGTGAAAACGTCATAAACTGTAAGAGTAATCTTTCCAACCCGAAATGTATTTGCAAATGTAGTGCTCCTGAAGTATTTAATTGGTGGCAGTGATACCAGAATGAACCTGTAGATGTTCTTGTAACTGAACCAGTATTTATTCTGCTATACAGAAAGTGATATTTATGCTATTTATTGAAGATATTTATTCTCGATATTTATTCTATTTATTGACAATATTTATTCCTGATATTCATTCCATTTATTGATGAACTGTACTCCTAAGCTTATTTATTGAATCTATTCCAAAATTGAAACCCAGCAAATTGTGACCCAAAAGAAATGTAAATGTGCTTTCCTAATTGATCCCCATTCACAACAGAGAATTTTTACATAAAGGAATCGTATTTTTCTACAACAGTGGTGTGGTTTCCTTCTTTTTGGTGGTTGTACAAGGAGATATTATTGGGCCAAAGCCGGCTTAACACGACAGCCTTCACTTGCCTTGACACTTGAGCCAAGCTACCCCCTTTGTGCTGGGCTTGCCCATCGCAGGTCCAACAGTGGGCCTATGGTAAACAGACCCTCATTATGAGCTGAAATGAGGGCGATTGTTGGTTATTTTATCCAAGACTTTGCAGATCGATGATAGTAAAAGAAACCGTACTCAGAACTGAGTGTAAATGTCTGCACAGCAGAACATGGCCTATAAGACAAGTTTCATGATGGCAGCAAGAAGTGCTGTATATTTATGATATGTAAGCAAAGATCCTCCGAAATACTGATAATATATACTTAGGCTCTCATTCTGAGTTGTACAGTACTGGCTAGGGTTCAACCTTCACACTCGTAATCACTGCTGTCATGCAGTAACACCCTACCAGTAACATGCAATTATGAGTTAAACCCTTTGGAATGGGAAATTTCTGTACGGACCCGGTTTTACCAGCCAGAAAATTAAATTGCACGAAATTCCCAATTCCTTGAGGCTTCATGCTCTCATTTATCACCTGCTTGGAGCAGGCTCTATATGGGAATACAGGGTTCTGAGCAGGGTGCAGTGCAGGCATGGGGAAAAAAGAGCTGTGATATTACTGGCTGTTTTTTTCCAGCTGACAGATTTGGGTAAAGTGTTCTTGCATACAGTAATGGAGCGAGGTCTAGAAACAAAATTTTGTATACCCCTCGCAAAATAATTTCCTCATAACTGTAATTTTTATTTGCATGGTATGGAAAACATTAATCAACATAGTATAGAATGCACACACAAATACACGTGGGAATGCTAATCTGCTTGTATGGCGAAAATATAACTAACGAATCAATGTTGTCGTGATGTGAAATAATGCAAAAGCTTCGAAATAAACAAAAGCGTCATAAATGTGCTTTCTGTGCATATATTTGTGGCAGAAACCTGAAGACAGGTGAGCATATTACGCATTTGTGTTGCTTATTTTGCTAGGTAATAAGCTTTTTGGCTTTTTGACTTTGCTAGGTAATAACTAACAGGGAAACCTTAGTATGGGGGGAGGTAAACAGAAGGGCTACAATTCAATAATTAACATTTATTTGTGTTTGTTTCTATGATAGTTCCCATTCTGGCCTGTGAGGCCTAGCTATAAAATGCTGCTGTGCCAAACCACGAATGAAAGAGAGAGTGCGCATGGACACTTTGAATAGAAATGAATGCGAGCTGACTGTGCCTGAGCAAAGAGGTTCAAGGACATCATGCCCCGGGAATACAGATGACTGCCAACAATTGTGGATGTCACTATTGTATAACGTGAGAAAATAGTCTGATATAACAAATTGAGAACTTGTCTAGGCCGGACATTTTCTTAAACAAAGGACTCTTTAAAATTCAACTGACACAATGGAAATTGAATATTAGAATGATGAGGTGATGCTCATCCACCCCCAAATTGTCCAATTAGAACTCAAGTTTATGCTGATAGTTACTTTTGTAGATAGATTAAGTTAGTGAAAAAGGTATATAAAGTCATGATTTTCCTTAAGAAAAAACTCCTCTTCGATTTCCTCCTTAGATGCTGTGGGAATGCTGATTTTCCTGAGATGTAAGACTTTCTTGAATAAATGTTTTATTTCTTTGAGTGAGAACTGTGCTTTAGAAGAGCTTATTACTCAGGGAAGTTAGGAGAAAATGAATTTTGGGAACTATCTGTCTTTTCCTAATATTTGTGTTCTGAAATCTAAATAATAATGTCTATTTCTGAATCTTTAAAATAAATGAAAATTACTATTTGAAATAAAATTCTTCTTTTAAAAGTTACTTTGAATAAAGAAATAAATAAAGCGAATAAACTAAACATGCTAAACTTTGCTTTTAATAAAAATTAGATAAATGGAGAATTAAGCTGGTCTTGTGTTTTCCTACGCCTTATTTTTTACTAGCAGATTCGGCGACCATAATGGTGGTGTGTCTAAATAAATGTTTTGTTAATAAAAGCCATGGTAAACTCATTTAAACTGTAGGTGTAAATAGTATAAATATTCAGTTTTAGTTTAGACACTCCGCTATGATACAGCAGCTCTCCTTTAAATTTCACCGATCCATGAAGTAGGATGGAAGTGTCTTGTGAGTAACTCACAGTGTTATGGGCCCCACTGATGAGTAGATGTATGATTTGATACTTCAGGGAAAGGTGATATGGTTTTTGAAATTATTTTTGGAGTAGCGCTGCATCAGTTATAAGCTTGGTAGTGGAGCATTGGTTGCTATAGAATTAGCTAGGATTATGTATAAAGCGTTATATAAGGGTTTTGATGTACAGAATTATGACTAACATCTGTTGAGTTCGTATTATGTTATATGTAGTCTGGAAAAGGCTTCTGAGTATTGCGTGAAGCTGGTCACTCTGTCTGCAGGCAGAGGAAGTGTGGCAAGTGAAGCCTCACATCGCATAGTCTGTTTCAAATAGTAGTATTGTCGTATACTGCGGTGGTATCGTCGTATATCACAAGTGGTGTTGTCGCACATCACAAGTATAGGGAACCTACGTGTGAAAAGATAAATGTATAGCGAGGACGGTCTATAAAATCTTAGCCTTCAAGTACAGGGATCATTGCGTATCCTGATATAAAACTTACTGCTGGGAGAGTAATAGAGCTTAACCCGAGCTTGAGAAGGGTAAAGTAGAGGAAGTGGTGCTACTTTATCGGCAAGTGTAAAATTTTGTGGTAGAGAAGAGGTAAGCGCTGTCTACTGGAAATACAGAATACTTGTGTGATTGAGAAAACGATCCCTTTGTTTAGGGAAACAGGCAAATGGAGTTGTTTTGTGTAAGTTACTAGCCAATTCAGTTGTATATCTTGTAAATACGGCTTCTCAATAAATCCTGTAAAGGAGGGGTCAGTCGGTGCTGCAGAAGCCGAAAAGCTGGTGATGTCAAAATTGTGGCGCAGGGATTGGTACTTGTGACCGAGACAGAGTAAGGGCTGAATGGTGCATCACGGAAAAACAGCGAAACTATTGGTTAAGCACTAAGGAGACGTATCTTGTTCTAATTGGTACGCTAGTGTAAATCGTGCTGTGATAGGTTGGTGTTACTCATATGCCTGGACGTTTTTCTTCACTAAATTTAATCCCGTTTTGAATTATGCCGATAGAATAATTTGGAATAATTCCAGATCTGAAGAATATACCAAGACTTGATGCTGGTATCTCTAAATTGCAAACCGTTTAGACCAGACCGTAAGTGATTTTAATGCGGTCTTTGATTGCCATCCAGAATTTAGGTTACACCTATCATTCGCTGTCCTAATATTGCAATAGAAGGGTTTTATCTTGCAAAAAAAACAATTGTCCTGATGATGGTCTAATGGACTGATGCCACACATACCGAAACGTCGACCTTCCCGTCAACTCCAAGAAAAATGTGGCAGTTTCTTTAGTAATATTTATTCGTTTCTGGATAATATTTACTTTACCATTATTCTTGGAGCTGATGTAGGTTATGAATTGTGTGTCTAAATTGATTTTTACATCTTTTTATAACTCTGTTTTGCTGATATTTTGTTTCTTCAAATGTACCCCTTTCAAACTTGATATTTGAAAGAATACATAAATTCAATTTGTACAAATAGGATTTTCCATGTGCTTTGTATCTGTAAATTACATTTATTGTGGTTGTCTCTGTGGACACTTTTGAGTCTGATCGTACATGACTAACTCATGATTAATTGAAAGAAAAGAATATAAATAGTACAAACAAAATCCCTTGTAGACATTCTTTACCTGCCCAAGCCTACAAGGGTATATTGGGTTTCCCATTTTCCTTAAACGTGTTACGGAACAGCAACAGAGAAGTACGCGATCTTTTGAAAGACAGGGAGTTTACAGAAAAATGGATTACTATTACGAAGAAGAAAAGAAGAAACCTTCATGATTTAAGAAATTGAAAAATGTGTTTGTGAAGGATAAGGCGATATAACAAGAGAGGGAAAATTACTCCCTCCGCCGAAAACGCCTGCTTCCTATATGTTGTCTCAATATGGTTACCATACATGTGTTTGGTTGGAAAATTGGGCAAGGTATACCAGAAATGATGGTGCATTAGCTTTCCCAGAAGTCAGATCTTTTAATTTGGCAGTTTTGCAAAACTTGAGAGAGAGGATGAGGAAGCTTGAGCCAAAACCTAGACCGACTCAGTTGAAGCTTTAGTTGAATGGGAAGATGAGATGCACGAAATGGAACGAGAGAGGTCGGAAAAACATATCAGACCAAGAGGTCGATTGCGTGGATTATGGAGAGAGACACATGAGAGTAGAATGCGCAGATGGAGAAATGCTGACATGTGTGATGCAAAGTATCCAGTCAGATTAGTGGATGAATATGAAGGGCGGAAATGTACAGAAAAGAGGAAAAATGTGGAAACAGGGAAAGAAGGTTATGGTGATAGTGAATCAGAGGATGCTGTACTGGAAGAAATACTAAATAGAAGACCGCCACCATATCAACAAGGTTCTTTATGGACTACACCTAATGCTCCACCAGTAGAGGACAGAATTAATGAAACCCCAAGGCAAATTTCAAATTTTAGAGATATACCAGAAAGAGTAGAAATGAGATATAATCCAAATGCCTCAATAACAGAAATAAGACTTACCGGTACTCCCAAACAAAATAATGAAAGAGGAAGTGTAAATAGAGTAGAAAAACGAGTTGAAGAACAAACTAGTACAGCTGAAAATATACGATCTGCAAATGAATTAACAGAAAAGATACAAGAGCTTACGAAAAACATAGAAGCAGTAACAGTCCCAGTACCGATAGGACCTGTAATCCCAGTGTTTGAAAACCAACGAATAAAAGAGCCAAGTTTAACAATCCCTTTACAGCAAAGTTTGTAAAAGGTAAAAGAGAATATTTATCCAGATTTGTCAGAAATCAAACGAGCAAGTAATGTAAATCCGCCTGACTTAACTTTCAATCAGAGTTTACCGTATAAGTATGCAACTGGAGCAGAATCTGACTCTGCTACACCTGAAAAGAGCATAGAAAAATAGACTTAACACAGACTCCTACAGGACCATCGGAAAGAGAATTAAGTGATTGGCTTAAAACTTTGAAATTAAAAGAACATGAACCTAAAGTATTAGATGTGGCAAGATTAAAAATCGATATGGAAGAATTCATTATTGGAACAATTGGAACAGACAGATTAAAAAAGGAAGATGATGAACTCATGTTCATGTGCAAAAGTATAACATGGAAAGCGAAGTCCACACATGATCAATTAGAAGGATTAGCAAATCAATTTGAAGTAGAATTCGCAAAGAATAAAACATTGCAAAAATCCTACTGAGTAGACTTTTCAGAAAAGGATATTGAAAATATGAATACTGCCGGAAGGTTAACCCAGATTAAAGAATTAATTGTACTACTAAGGAGATGGGGAGATGTGAATAAGTAGAGAATAAAATGGGCAAAGAAGAAAGAAGAGGCCAGAGATAAATCTACTTTAGCATTCCCTGTGAGAGAAAAGGAAACAGTTGTCAATGAATTCCCTATGAGGGAAATACCTGGAGGAGGTTATGTACATGTTCCTTGGAGTAGACAGGATATATTATCCTTTACAAATTATTTCCCCAGATTGAGAGAAAAACCAGTAGAATGGTATCGACAGGTAGATCGATTTGTGAAAGTTTCAAAAGTACTATGGGTTGATTTGGGTGGATTATTTGATATAGTTGTGCCAGTAGACTTGTGGACTGAGTGTAAAATATCTGTAAATTGGCCGAGAGAAGAACATCCTCGTGATAAAGTAACAGGTGCTCCGTCACCAGAAGTAATGAGAAAGTATGAACAAGTGATAGTATTTTTGAAGAATAAAATTCCACCAAAAGAAACAGATTGGGTTAAAATAGACAGAACTATACAGGAATCAAAGGAATATGTATATGCATTCTATGAAAGACTGTTGCTGGTGTTTAAGCAATACAGTGGATATGAGGAACTGAGTGAAAAAGACATGAGTCATTTTGTATATCGATTTGTATATGGTTTAAGACCAGAAATTGGAGACATGATTAGGCATAGTTTAATAGGATGGCAATCAAGTACAGTGAATGAGGTATTGAGATAGGCTAAATATTGTAGTGATGAAATTGAAGCTACGCAGAAGAAGTTAAAGGAAAAAGCTATGTGGGCGCAATTGAAGGTGGCAGAACACCAAGTAGCACAATTGGAGAATAAAAATACAGATAGTCAAGGACAATTTAAAGGAAATTTCAACAAACCAAAATTGGTAGGAAATATAGAAGAGCTTAAGAAAAAGTTCCCTTGTCATAATTGCAGCAGAATAGGGCATTGGAGAAAAGAGTGTAAGTATCCACCAAGAATTAATCCTGAAAATACATCATTGAATCCACAGGTGCAGCATGAGGTAATTCAACAGCAACCACAGCAGAAACAGATAGTTACTCAGCAAAGTCAGGTGACACAACCACCACTTCCACACAGTGTAAATCTACAGAGATACAGTGCAGAGACAGGATTCAGCAGAGGCGAACAGGTAAACCTATCGCCCAGAGTGAATGTGAGTCCCCAGTATAGGTTACAAGAGGAAGTTGGGAGTGAGTCGGATGAAAGTTTCTGACGGCGCTTGAGAGAGGGAGAAGAGTGTGTGCTTGGAGCCACTCTTGAGGTAGATCAGTCTGGTCCATTTGTGAATGGAAAAGTGAATGATGTAGAAATAACTTTCCTAATGGACACTGGTGCTACCAGTTCTACTGTTAGATCAGTGGAAGTCCAAAATCTTCCTCTCTCGGGAGAGCACATCCAAGTTGTAGGTGTAGCTAATAGACAGATTACAACATCCTTAACACAACCAGTTGAAGTAGAAATTGGAAATTTCAAATACATACATCGATTTGTGGTATTTGATAGTAGCCCCTTAAATCTGTTAGGACGAGACATCTTGTGTAAAATGAACTGTGCCATTTACTGTTCACCAGATGGCATAGAACTGCAAACTCCAGATGAAGATAGCCTGTATAAAAAGACCATGCTTATGATTGAGGTAGAACAAAATACATTATTTCCTGTGTTTGATCGAGAAAAAATACCTGATGAATTGAAAAAGGTAGTGAAAGAAAAGGTGTGGGTTTTCACAGGAGAAGATATTGGATTAATGAAAGACGTAGATCCTGTAAAAGTCTCTATAAAAGAAGGTGTGAGTTACCCGAACATTCCCCAATACAAGATGACAGCAGAAATAATTGAAAGAATAACTCCAGTGATAAACAAAATGATTGAGCAAGGCGTACTGAGAGAAATAGAAAGTAGTCATTGTACTTCACGAATAATGGGATTGAAAAAGTCAAACGGAACATTTAGGATTGTACAGGATCTTAGAAAGGTTAATAAAATAGTTGTCCCATGTTGTCCAATTGTACCAAATCCAGCAGTGATTTTATATCAAATTCCCCATGATGCAGAATGGTACACTGTGATCGATCTGTGTAATGCTTTCTTTACAGTTCCATTGCACCCAGAAAGCCAGCCAATTTTTGCGTTCCGGTTTGGAGATCGTATTCTGGCATGGTGCCAAATTCCTCAAGGGTACACTGAAAGTCCATCTATCTTTAATCAGTTGCTAAAGAAATCACTAGAAAGTTTGAGCATGACTGGAGAGTCTGTATTGGTTCAGTACATTGATGATCTCCTAGTGTCATCGAAGACAAAAGATGCATGTGTAACAGATACTATTGCATTGCTGAAACATTTGGCAGAAGAGGGACATAAAGTGTCTCCATCTAAATTACAATTTTGTCAGAAACAAGTGCAATACTTAGGTCATAGGATTGCTAAAGGAATCAGACAAGTCACTGCATAAAGGATTAAAATGATACAAGGAATGCAGCCACCAAAAACCCAAAGACAAGTAAGAATGTTACAAAAGAACCACATCAGTACACATCATCAATAGTCTCTTTCATCCATGTGCAATTCACACGTACAAACACAGCTTCTTAATCCGAAGGAATCACGTAGTGTAGACAAATTCCAATTTTTTATTTCTTTTAAAACAAAGTTGTTCACAGCTGATGCACGTTTCGCCCCCTATGGGCTTTTTCAAGGCCGAAATCCAATATATACAGCACTCTATCTACCAACGCTCGTTTCATATGGAATCCCTTCAATAATAGTCTGTTCGGTATCGTTCTTAGTCTGATTGCTCACTATTTAATTCACTGTCGTCCTCATTTATTATAATTTTGGAGCCATGATAAGTTGCAGCCTAGAGCCCAAAGCGTGTCTTTAGCCGATACGTAAACGTGACCAGTAAGAATGTTCCTGGGAATGGTAGGTTACTGTAGACAGTGGATTAGCGGATTTTCACTAATAGCAAAACCATTACAGAGATTAACCAGAGCAGATATCCGAGACCCTATAGTATTGACCAAAACTGAGATGGAAGCATTTGAGCAACTACAAACGAGCTTGTGTGAAGCACCAGCTTTAGGGATGCCTGACTATGAAAAAGAGTTTGAACTGTACTGCAGTGAACGAGAAGGATGTGCATTGTCAGTGCTAATTCAAAGACATGGAAAACTGAGAAAGCCGATTGCATATTTCTCAGCTGTTTTGGACCCAGTTGCAAAGGCATTGCCAGGTTGTCTAAAAGCAGTAGCAGCTACAAGCGTAAGTCTAGAACAAAGTGAAGGAATAGTGATGGGATTTCCTGTGAGAGTCTATGTACCTCATTCTGTGGAGATTCTCCTCACTGGGGCAAAAACACAGTATCGGACCAACAATAGGATGACAAAGTATGAAAAGGTAATTCTGGGAGCAGAAAATGTGACAATCTTCAGATGTGTAAATGTCAATCCTTCTACGTTATTGCCTGATACCATGGAAACTGAAGTCAGAAATGAGGTTGATCACAAATGCCTAGATGTTCTTGAATACTGTACCAAACCAAGACCAGACATCATACATACGTATGTTTGTTGATGGTTCGTGTCTGAGAACAAATGTAGGTGTTCTGAGTGCAGCATATGCAGTTTGCACAGTGGCAGATGTATTGGAAGCATCTTGTCTGAAAGGAATTCGTTCTGCTCAGATAGCCGAATTGATTGCTTTGATTCGAGCATGTGAACTTGGAAAGGAAATTAAGGTTACTATAGTGACTGATAGTCAGGATGGATTCGGAGTTGTCCATGATTACGGACAGCTATGGTCCCAAAGAGGTTATTTGACTTCTGCAGGATCACCTATACATAATGCCGAGTTTGTGAGAATGTTGATAGATGCAATTCAATTGCCTGACAAGATTGCTATGGTGAAGTGTGCAGCTCACAAGAGGGGGATGATTATATCACCCGAGGTAACAGGTATGTAGAGTCAATTGTAAAATACTGTGCTAAAAATCTTGCATTCATCAATCGGGACAGGGAAAAGGAGCATGTTTCAAGTTCTTTAATGCTAACCACAGTAGTTGAGACGTGGCAGGAAGAGAGGCAAATGCAGGAAGAAGCTGATGAGGAAGAAAAAAATGTCTGGTAAAAAGCAGGATGCAGACAAAGAGAGGAAGATGAAATTTGGGTTTACAAAGATGAAAAACCAGTAATGTCCGATAGCATGATTTCGAACATGGCCCGAATGTATCATGGTCAAGCTCATGTTGGAAGAGATGCCATGCTTCGTCTATTTAGACATACGTGGTACAATCCAAAGTTCAGGATGATTGCTAAAAGTCTGTGCCAGAGGTGCCTGGTATGTCAGCAATTTAATCCAAACATAAAAACAATTGTGAGTTTGGGAACCCTAGGACGTGAGGGAGGTCCGTCCATTCACGCGAATGCAGTTGGATTTTATTGAACTTCCACCTTGTAACCGACTCAGGTATGTTTTAGTGATCATTTGTCTGTTCTCTCGATGGGTGGAGGCTTTCCCCACGAGGAGAAATGATGGACTGACTGTTGCAAAGTTGCTTTTACCTGAAATTATCCCTAGGTACGGATTTCCAGTAACAATCGAAACTGATCGTGGAACGCACTTTCAAAATGAACTTATTCGAATGATCTATGAAGCCCTGGACATTCGTCAGAAACTGCATTGTGCTTACAGACCTGAGGCTTCTGGGTTGTTGAGCAAGTGAATGGAACAATAAAAAAACTGGATTGCAAAAATGTGTTTGGCAACAGGACTAAAGTGGCCAGATGCCTTACCACTTGTTTTGATGACATTAAGATGTATCCCTGACAGAAAGACTTGATTAAGACCACATGAGATTTTAATGGGCAGGTTGATGAGACAAGCATTTGTACCAGTTGATAAACTGTTAACTATTAATGATGACATCATACTTGATTACTGCAAAAATCTGTCTGACGTGCTGACTTCTGAGTTCCATCAGGTGGGAACTGAATCAAACACGAAAGAGAAAAATCCACCTCATGATCTAGTTCCTGGAGATTGGGTTTGGATAAAGGTACATCGCAGAAGAAACTGTTTGGTGCCTCGTTGGCAGAGACCAAGACAGGTCATATTGGTCAGCACCACTGCAGTTAAATGTGCCGGAGTAAAGAGATGGGTTCATGCAAGCCACACCATCTGTGTGCCTGAACCTGGGAATCCAAACGAGGAAGGTGAAAGCACAACTGATTCTGATTCTGAAGGTGAACAAGAAAGAAATCTAGATACTGAAGCTCGACAAGAACGTCGACATCTGGAAGTATCAGATGCTAGTTCTGCGTCTGAAGGAGAAGAGGAAATTGTCAAAATACCGAATTCTGAAGATCAATCTGAAGATTGAGATTTGGTAGAGACTAACATCAGTAAGGACACTGAGCAATGTGGAGATAAAACTGGTGATCAAGAAAATACTGTAGAACAGTCTGAAAGCTCTGGAAGCAGGAACGAAAATCCTGACACTGGAAAAGAGGAAATAACTCACAATAAGGATGAGATTCCAAGTACCAGCTATGGAGATGTTCCTAACAGAGTGAAAGAACTGTCAAGATAGAAAATTGATCTTGAAAAAGAGAAAGACATTATAAGGTTTGTCATAAATAAAACTGTCGAAGAGACTGAAAGTGAAACTGACAACAGTGCAGATGAAACTCCATCAAGAAAGAGTTCAAGAAAAAGGGCTTGGAGAGTGGAGCATAACACTACAGAGCCTAAGACAAAAAGAGTTTGGAAAGGAGATAATTGGCCTAAAGGAAATGATGGACTGAGATTTAAACTGGTTACCAAAGAAAGAAAGCCAGAAGATCAAGTAAATGAAATAACCTGTCAAAAGGAATCGTTGGGAAAAAGAATAGAAGTTGTTCAAAGGTCAAAAAGATTGAGAAGACCAAATCAGAAGTACAAATCACCTGAATGGACAAACATAGTGTTACTTCCGAATGAAGAAGTAAACAGTAGCCAAGAAAACTTGAACTGCCCAAAGTCAATTGGGAAAAGTGAGTAAAGAACTGGATCACAGAGAAAAGTAACAATTGGTCAAAGGTATAAAGTGAAAGACAAAAACTTGAAATCCTGATAAGAAGCACATTGTAAGTTAAAGGTGAAAGATCTATAGGTGACAAAAGGGCAAAGAAAAATTGTTAGAAAAATTGCTGTGTAAAAAAAAAAATGTCTAGCAGTGATCACAAAACGAAATGTTCTATTTTTAGAAATGGTGTAGATCATGTTTGATATGTACAGGATTACTAAAATTGATATGGATAATATTAGCTATTGTCATTCCTTTCCAGGATAACTTAGTGAAGTTGAAACATAATGTGAGTTCAAGTGGACAAAATGTGGAATCAAAGTCTAACAAACAGCATGTATATAGACCAGAAATGCATCAGGATAGGTCCATTAGTGATTATACCAAGAATACATTTTCAAGATTGTTATTTGAATATGTTAAGACTATGGATGCCAATGACTGTTACGTTTGTGTAAAATTACCTGCATCTGTTTCAGAAGGGGTGACGTATCACCATCTTCCACTTACATATGGTGTCACATGTAGAGTGATTGCAAGCCTGTTTTATCAAACGGGAAAGTTAGAATATAATTATTCAAATTCAGATGATGTTTTCGCGAAGTAAAAATTGTTAATGCTCTGAATAAAATAAAGTCCGCCAAAGTAATGGGGGAATTCTTTTTGGAAATAGATGAATTGAGCCATGACTAAGCCTTCAAAAATAATAATAAAGCATTTCTAGATATGGTTGAAGAGAGAAGAATTGCTTATAAACGTAGGGAAAAAGTAAAACATGAGAAATCCAAATATTGGACATTTGTAGATGAAAACCTTGATGATAGAAATGTGAATATGGCAACATCACCTCCCTCTCTCACCGCACTGGAATAGGTTCAGTGTGCTGGAAGAGGTGGATTGACTCAGTATCAAGGGTAGCCACCCTCAACAATTGGAAAAGGAATACCCAAATAACGTAGGGCCAAGGGAGGTTAATTTCACACTTCCCTCACCCGGTGATGTGCCAAAAATCCACGCCCCACCAATGGGGACTTCCACTAATAAGGGGATTATTGTAACAGGTGTCTCGGGGAAAAGTCCAGATGGGAGTTTAAAACTTATCTCTTGGAACATAGCTGGCCTAAAAAACAAGTTGCTTAGTCCTGACTGGGAATCCTACATGGCGGAACACGACTTATGCCTGATGCAGGAAACATGGGCACTGGAGGAAAGTAGGAGCCACACCTTTGCAACGTTTGATGTCCCGGCTGTGTCTCAAGGTAGAGGTCGGCCCTCGGGCGGGCTTTCTACTTGGATTAAACTTCACTTGGGTATCCAGGCAACCCAAGTTGCAACCAATTCCCGGGACATCCAGTGTGTCCAATTAATAACTCCCACCAACTCCAAAGTAGCCCTAATTAATGTCTACTCTAGGCCCTCCAAGAATGAACAAAAGTCTAAAACAATTATAGCTCTGAATACCTTTATTCATACCCTCGACCCTTCCATCGCAATTAACCTCGGTGGAGACTTCAATTGCCAATATGAGCCGCTGGGCAATCTGGAGTTGGGTGAACTGGATGAAGTGGATGCATTGTGGCATATTCCAGAGCCCAACGCTGCCCAGCCTAGAGTATGGACCCCGCTGGCCATCCAAATTAAATCCCTTACCCTTGCAACGTCCCTGCGGGCGTGCAATGGAAGGCTAGACCCAGATCGCCCTGCCTTAGCCACTTATAATAAGTCCCGGCAAACCTCCATCATTGACTATGTCATGGTGGAGGCAAGCAACTGGGATAAGCTAAAGGAATTCCGGGTTGTGCAGAGGCACAACAGCGACCATAATGCCGTTGTACTAACCCTCAAACCCGGTTCATTTGGCTCTGCCAATCCGGCCGCTAACTTTGGCATAATTCCACCCCAATTGGTACCAACTAATAATAAAAGAAGGGTTAAATGGACCCACCTTGTTGAATCACCTTCCCAGCTTGCGAAATTATATCAGTGTGCACTTCCTCTACTAACGCAGATGGGTGAGCCAACGCTAGCCAGGGACCCAGTCGATATACACACGCAACTTGCAGTGGCCTTGGGGGAAGTTCTCTACCCTGCGTGTAGGAACAAACGACCTGTGCCTAGGACACACCCTTGGTTTGATGCCGCTTGCAAGAAGCAGAAAATTATGCTTCTGGCGGCTATTAAATCTAGTGATATGGCCAAAATTAGAGCAATTAGGACTAGGTACAAAGAAGAATTAAGCAGGGCTAAGAGGGAGTGGGAGGAGGAGAGATGGGAACTATTGAGAGGCGCCTTGCAGGCAAGGGACTCCAAATTATTTTGGGCATTAGTATGCACTGGTTCAAGCAAGGGTGGGGAGATATCTTTGCCAAATATTGCCCCCTCTGTTTGGCAGGCGCACTTTGCGGCCCTCTACTCTAACCCCGAATTTGACATCACATTTTGCCCGACTGGGGCTAGGACACTTGAACCGGTCAGTACACCGCAGCCTTTACTAGACCAAGGTCCTCCGCTTGAGTGCCGGCGGCGGGGGGCCGCCGGTTGGGATAGCTCATGGGAAGGGGAGGGATTTGTGGTAGAGCTAGGCCAGGGAAATACTGAGACCATTACCATCAAAGAGGTAGAATCAGCGATAGCTAGGCTGCTACCGAACAAGGCCCCCGGCCTGGATAGGCTGCCTGGCGATTTATTTCGCTCACAACCTAAAATCTGGGCCCCGTACCTCACTGTTCTGTTTAATGCAGTCCTTGATGGAGCTAACCCCCCTGACACCTGGGTTGGTGCCGAGATTGTCCCCATTTTTAAAAAGGGTTGCCCCCTAGCCCCAGCTAATTATAGGCCAATTAGCCTTTTGGACACCTCACAGAAACTAATGGGCCGAGTCCTGCTAGATCGGTTGCAAGGGTGGATGGAGGACCTTAAAATCTTAACTACCCACCAGGCAGGCTTCAGAACCGGAATCTCGACCCTGGACCAAATATTTAGGCTCCAGGTCCTCTTTTGGAAGACTGTCCAGGTGGAGGGTGGCAGCCTCTACCTCGTCTTCGTGGACCTGCGGGCCGCTTTCGACCTTGTGCCCAGGGAGAGTCTGTGGAGGGTTCTGAAATGTCTCGGCCTCCCACCCTACCTCCTAGATGTCTTGACACGCCTGCATGTGGGGAATTACACGCCTGCATGTGGGGAATTACGCCTAAGTGAGGTGTGGCAGGAACGGAGATTTATCCCCCCACTTTCCAGTCAGGAGAGGTGTACGGCAGGGCTGCGTCTTAGCCCCGACGCTCTTCAGCCTGTACATTAACGGCCTGGTGGGGGGTTTACTCAAGGTCAGGGATAGTGATGTCCCCCGGTTGTCCACTGGCCGGGTGCCCGCTCTGATGTTCGCTGACGACACTTTGTTGCTTTCGCGAACATCAACGGGCATCCAGCGAGTTCTGGACGGGTTTGTGACATTCTGCGCCTCGCGTGGCCTAGAGATCAACCTGGGTAAGACCAAGTTTATGATCTTTGGACCCCCGAGGCGCACCCGTCCGGTCCCCACTCTAAATGGGACACCGCTTGAACGAGTGAAAACTTTTGTTTATTTGGGCATCACCCTAAATGAAGACTTCACCTGGGGCCCCCAGGTTGCTAGTTCCACCCTGAGACTTTCGCAGATCACTGGGGGTATTTGCAAGTTCCATAAGTCAACCATCTTCAGACCAGTTTCCCCTGCTCTTGAGATCTATGGGGTCCAGGCAAGACCTGCTGCAACATACGGAGCGGAGCTCTTGGGCCATAGGAACACACATAGCCTACTGAAAGTGGAGCAGGCCTTTAAGAGGAACTTGGTGGGTCTCCCCCAGAGCACTCCATTGATACCCTTGCGATTGGACATGGAAATCGAGCCCATCACTGAACTACTCTCAGCACGTCCGCTTCTGTACTGGAGAAGGCTCTGGACTGTCCCAGAGCTCGAGGACTACAGAGCGGAATTCTCAATGGTCTGGGCTACCCTGAAAGGCAAGCGTATACCGTGGTTACAGCACATCAAAACTCTTGCCCAACAAATTGGCCTCCCCCAATTGTGTGAGTCCCCTGAGGTGAGCTGTGCGGCGGTCCAGAGGAAAGAACTGGTGGCCATTGTGAGACATTTTAACCTAAGTCTACTGTGTAGTGCGACAGTTATGGGAAGGCTTACGAAAGAGTTCTTACAGGTCAAGCTGGCGCCTCAGAGGGAAGAATTCTTAGACCTAATACAGCCACCGCTAGCGAGGAAACTATACACCCAATTAAGGCATGGCTGCTTACCCATTGGGGCACTGACTCTCTCTTGGTCAGGGAAAGAGGATGGTTCCTACCCAGCATGCAATTGTACTAAAGAGGACATTGTTCACATTCTGTTCTTTTGCCCGGCGTATAGCAGTATACGTAGATGCTGGTTGGTACCGTTGTGTAAAAACTTGGGATTAAGCCAATGTGCCCAGGCCTGCAGGATCCTAACCTATGACACCTCTCCCGCCATTGTCTTCTCGGTTTCCCGCTTTTTACATGGAATGTGGCGAAGAAGGACTTCTTTGCTTAACTAACTGTCTTTTTTTTACTCTTTTTTACTGTGATGGCCATTTCTTGATAACTTCCAATTTATTAATGTCTTATCTTAAAAACTCTATTTATATTTTTATTATCTATGTACATATTTTATCTGTGCTTTTATGGTCTTTGACCGAAATAAAGTTATCAAATGGTAAAAAATAAATATAGACACTCCATTGTTAGGAAAATTCTGTATTAGAAGAGACAACACTGTGCATGACAATTATTTTGTGGGAGCGAGTCAATGTAAAGACACCAATAGAATCATAGGGGGTTGTGGATTTAAAGTTGGAAAAGATCCAGTTTTCCCTGGTATATACTTCATATGTGGGAACAAAGCTTACTATAGATTACCGGACCATTGGTATGGGACATGCTACGTGGGTCTGGTCTTTCCAAAAATCTTTCATGTAGATAGGGGTACAAATGGAATACATGAGCAGGGCTTTAAGTGGGCCGGGTCTCAAGGGGTCTGAGCACCGGCAGTTTTTCAAAGGGGGCCTCGAAACGGGTCTCTATCGGGCTCTGTTTTGAGCTCTGGCACAGGCGCTCCGTTTTTTTCCGGACTGCAGTGACAGCAGTTTGCTGTCAGTGCAGTCCAGAAAAAAGTGCCAGGGCGCACAGAGCCTGATAGAGACCCGTTTCAAGACAGCAGGCACATCGGTGTATACGTGCTCACATTGCTCACTTCTCACGAGGGGAGAAGTTACGGCATGACGTCATGCCAGGTCAGCGGTGTAGTGGAAGGGAAATCCTTTAAAGAGTCATTTTCTTTCTGGATTTCCCTTCTCTTTCTGAAACGCAAGAGCAGCAGCATTGCGGTAGGGTCACCAGGGATTCAATTGGAAGCTTTTTCAATGTTATATGTAACCAGCCATAGTTGCAGATTATTTATCTTATGCAACTAATAACCGTTGACAAAGCCAATAGTCCTTACTTGTTGTAAGTGTAATGTGACTTGTTGTCTCACATATTTGGATGCAATGACAGGAACAGCAAAATACAAGTCAGGTGGCACACTATGCTAAACACAGATTTTTAGCGTAACTGTGTTAAAGCCACGCCCCTAATTACATTGACCACGCCCCTTTGAGAGACCCCCCAGTTTTTTCATCCCACTTAAAGCCCTGTACATGAGATAGGTAAACCTTTAAGCCGTAGAAAAAGAGAGAGTGTAATAGAAATAATAGGTGATATTTTTGGAGCACTGATACCAGCAGTGGGAATATCTTTTAATGCAAATCAAATTCGAAGATTGTCAACGATAGTAGATCGTTTGTCAACAGACACAGCCAGTGGATTTTTAATGGTAAACACCGAAATGGTTGCCATGAGAGCTATGGTGATGCAAAATCCTCTTGCTCTTGATATAATATTGGCAAAGGAAGGAGGAGTTTATGGAATTTTGAAGGTACAGCACAGTTGTACCTACATTCCAGATAAAAGTAAAAACATTAAAAGTACATTACAAACATTACAGAGTTGCATAAGGAAATTGAACCACTGGAGGTTGAGGGTGTTCTTGAACGACTTGGTAAAAGTCTTTCAGCTAAACATTGGTTTCAAGAAATAGGTAGTTCAATTGTAGGTAAGATACTAATTCAAGTGACAATAATAGTATTAGTGTTTTTGATGTTAAGATTATGTTGCATATATAGAAAAAGAAGGAATGTTAGAAAGTCAATAAAGAAAGCAATTCAAGAAAAACGAGAAAGAGAAAGAGAAAACTATGATATAGAGATGGAGGAATTTCGAGAAAAGGTCTTTAAAGAAACCAGAGAAAAAGATACTAAAGTATAAACCATACTAATCTGAAGAACTCGAAACATGTTTCTATACAAATTTGCAAAATTTTGGGAGATATTTGGTGATAAGATCACCAAAGGAGGGAGTTGATGGAGCGAGGTGGAAAAACAAAATGTTGTATACCCCTCGCGAAATCATTTCCTCATAACTGTAATTTTTATTAATTGAATGGTGTGGAAAAGATTAATCAACATAGTAAAGAATGCACACACAAATACACATGGGAATACTAATCTGCTTGTATGGCGAAAATATAACTAACAAATTAACGTTGTTGTGATGTGAAATAATGCAAAAGCTTCGAAATAAACAAAAGCGGCATAAATGTGCTTTTTGTGCATATATTTGTGGCAGAAACCTGAAGACAGGTGAGCATATTACGTATATGTGTTGCTTATTTTGCTAGGTAATAACTAACAGGGAAACCTTAGTATGGGGAGGTAAACAAAAGGGCTAAAATTCAATAATTAACATTTATTTGTGTTTGTTTCTATGATAGTTCCCGTTCTGGCCTGTGAGGCCTAGCTATAAAATGGCTGCCGTGCCAAACCACGAATGAAAGACAGAGTGCGCATGGGCACTTTAAATAGAAATTAATGCGAGCTGACTGTGCCTGAGCAAAGAGGTTCAAGGACATCATGCCCCGGGAATACAGATGACTGCCAACAATTGTGGATGTCACTATTGTATAACATGAGAAAATAGTCTTATATAACAAATTGAGAACGTGACTAGGCCGGACATTTTCTTAAACAAAGGTTCTCTTTAAAATTCAGCTGACATAACCGAAATTGAATATTAGAATGATGAGGTGATGCTCATCCACCCCCAAATTGTCCAAGTAGAACTCGAGTTTATGCTGATAGTTACTTTTGTAGATAGATAAAGTTAGTGAAAAAGGTATATAAAGTCATGTTTTTCCTTAAGAAAAAACTCCTCTTCGATTACCTCCTGAGATGCTGTCGGAATGCTGATTTTCCTGAGATGTAAGACTTTCTTGAATAAATGTTTTCTTTCTTTGAGTGAGAACTGAGCTTTAGATGAGGTTATTAGTTAGGGAAGTTAGGAGAAAATGAATTTTGGGAACTATCTGTCTTTTCCTAATATTTGTGTTCTGAAATCTAAATAATAATATCTATTTCTGAATCTTTAAAATAAATGTAAATGGCTATTTGAAATAAAATTCTTCTTTTAAAAGTTACTTTGAATAAAGAAATAAATAAAGCGAATAAACTGTTAGACATGCTAAACTTTGCTTTTAATAAAAATTAGATAAATGGAGAATTAAGCTGGTCTTGTATTTTCCTACGCCTCATTTTTTACTAGCAGATTCGTCGCAGGGGCGTAACAAACGCCCCCGCAGACCCCGCAGTGCGGGGGGCCTCACTCTCTACAGTTAATGAAGGGGGCCCCAGGGGGCCCCGGCCCCCTCAGCTCTTCTGAGAGCTGTGAGAGAGGTCTGCGCTGAAGCAAGCCTCTCTCCCTCTGCATCTGAAGCAGGTGCCGCCTGCTCGGAGCCCTTCGCCCCCTCCCTCTGACTGAAGAGAAACAAAGTATCAATATACATTGTTTCTCTTCAGTCTGAGCCAGAGGCAGTCCCGGAAAGAGGATGGGGGCCCCAGAGACAGCAGTCTCCACTGCTCCTCTGAGGCAGCACAGAGCCCGGCCCCCACTCTCTCCTCTCGATAAACTAAGCCCACCCCACAGGAGAAGAGAAGAGACAGGGACAAGGATGGGGTGGGGGGGGCCCACAAGAGAAGAGAAGAGAAGAGACAGGGACAGGGACAGGCCCCCATCCGAGAAGAGACAGGGACAAGGATGGGGTGGGGGCCCCACAAGAGAAGAGAAGAGAAGAGAAGAGACAGGGACAGGAAGAGACAGGGACAAGGATGGGGTGGGGGGCCCACAAGAGAAGAGAAGAGAAGAGACAGGGACAGGAAGAGACAGGGACAAGGATGGGGTGGGGGGCCCACAAGAGAAGAGAAGAGACAGGGACAGGAATAGACAGGGACAAGGATGGGGTTGGGGGCCCACAAGAGAAGAAAAGAGAAGAGACAGGGACAGGCCCCCATCTGAGAAGAGACAGGGACAAGGATGGGGTGGGGGGCCCACCCCACAAGAGAAGAGAAGAGAGGGTGGGGGCCCACCCCACAAGAGAAGAGACAGGGACAAGGGTGGGGTGGGGGCCCCACAAGAGAAGAGAAGAGAAGAGACAGGGACAGGCCCCCATCCGAGAAGAGACAGGGACAAGGATGGGGTGGGGGGCCCCACAAGAGAAGAGAAGAGAAGAGAAGAGACAGGGACAGGCCCCCATCCGAGAAGAGACAGGGACAAGGATGGGGTGGGGGCCCCACAAGAGAAGAGACAGGGACAGGCCCCCATCCGAGAAGAGACAGGGACAAGGATGGGGTGGGGGCCCCACAAGAGAAGAGAAGAGAAGAGACAGGGACAGGCCCCCATCCGAGAAGAGACAGGGACAAGGATGGGGTGGGGGGCCCACCCCACAAGAGAAGAGAAGAGACAGGGACAAGAAGAGACAGGGACAAGGATGGGGTGGGGGGCCCACAAGAGAAGAGAAGAGAAGAGACAGGGACAGGCCCCCATCCGAGAAGAGACAGGGACAAGGATGGGGTGGGGGCCCCCCAAGAGAAGAGAAGAGAAGAGACAGGGATAGGCCCCCATCCGAGAAGAGACAGGGACAAGGATGGGGTGGGGGCCCCACAAGAGAAGAGAAGAGAAGAGACAGGGACAGGAAGAGACAGGGACAAGGATGGGGTGGGGGGCCCACAAGAGAAGAGAAGAGAAGAGACAGGGACAGGAAGAGACAGGGACAAGGATGGGGTGGGGGGCCCACAAGAGAAGAAAAGAGAAGAGACAGGGACAGGCCCCCATCTGAGAAGAGACAGGGACAAGGATGGGGTGGGGGGCCCACCCCACAAGAGAAGAGAAGAGAGGGTGGGGGGCCCACCCCACAAGAGAAGAGACAGGGACAAGGATGGGGTGGGGGCCCCAAAAGAGAAGAGAAGAGAAGAGACAGGGACAGGCCCCCATCCGAGAAGAGACAGGGACAAGGATGGGGTGGGGGGCCCCACAAGAGAAGAGAAGAGAAGAGACAGGGACAGGCCCCCATCCGAGAAGAGACAGGGACAAGGATGGGGTGGGGGCCCCACAAGAGAAGAGAAGAGAAGAGACAGGGACAGGCCCCCATCCGAGAAGAGACAGGGACAAGGATGGGGTGGGGGGCCCACCCCACAAGAGAAGAGAGGAGAGGGTGGGGGGCCCACCCCACAAGAGAAGAGAAGAGACAGGGACAAGAAGAGACAGGGACAAGGATGGGGTGGGGGGCCCACAAGAGAAGAGAAGAGAAGAGAAGAGAAGAGAAGAGACAGGGACAGGCCCCCATCCGAGAAGAGACAGGGACAAGGATGGGGTGGGGGCCCCCCAAGAGAAGAGAAGAGACAGGGATAGGCCCCCATCCGAGAAGAGACAGGGACAAGGATGGGGTGGGGGCCCCACAAGAGAAGAGAAGAGAAGAGACAGGGACAGGAAGAGACAGGGACAAGGATGGGGTGGGGTGGGGGCCCACAAGAGAAGAGAAGAGAAGAGACAGGGACAGGAAGAGACAGGGACAAGGATGGGGTGGGTGGCCCACAAGAGAAGAGAAGAGAAGAGACAGGGACAGGAAGAGACAGGGACAAGGATGGGGTGGGGGCCCACAAGAGAAGAAAAGAGAAGAGACAGGGACAGGCCCCCATCTGAGAAGAGACAGGGACAAGGATGGGGTGGGGGGCCCACCCCACAAGAGAAGAGAAGAGAGGGTGGGGGGCCCACCCCACAAGAGAAGAGACAGGGACAAGGATGGGGTGGGGGCCCCACAAGAGAAGAGAAGAGAAGAGAAGAGACAGGGACAGGAAGAGACAGGGACAAGGATGGGGTGGGGGGCCCACAAGAGAAGAGAAGAGAAGAGAAGAGACAGGGACAGGCCCCCATCCGAGAAGAGACAGGGAACAGGGACAAGGATGGGGTGGGGGGCCCCACAAGAGAAGAGAAGAGACAGGGGCAGGCCCCCATCCGAGAAGAGACAAGGACAAGGATGGGGTGGGGGCCCCACAAGAGAAGAGACAGGGACAGGCCCCCATCCGAGAAGAGACAGGGACAAGGATGGGGTGGGGGCCCCACAAGAGAAGAGAAGAGAAGAGACAGGGACAGGCCCCCATCCGAGAAGAGACAGGGACAAGGATGGGGTGGGGGGCCCACTCCACAAGAGAAGAGAAGAGAGGGTGGGGGGCCCACCCCACAAGAGAAGAGAAGAGACAGGGACAAGAAGAGACAGGGACAAGGATGGGGTGGGGGGCCCACAAGAGAAGAGAAGAGAAGAGACAGGGACAGGCCCCCATCCGAGAAGAGACAGGGACAAGGATGGGGTGGGGGCCCCCCAAGAGAAGAGAAGAGACAGGGACAGGCCCCCATCCGAGAAGAGACAGGGATAAGGATGGGGTGGGGGGCCCACCCCACAAGAGAAGAGAAGAGAGGGTGGGGGGCCCACCCCACAAGAGAAGAGAAGAGACAGGGACAAGAAGAGACAGGGACAAGGATGGGGTGGGGGGCCCACCCACAAGAGAAGAGAAGAGACAGGGACAAGGATGGGGTGGGGGCCCACCCCACAAGAGAAAAGAAGAGAGGGTGGGTGGCCCACCCCACAAGAGAAGAGAAGAGACAGGGACAAGAAGAGACAGGGACAAGGATGGGGTGGGGGGCCCACCCCACAAGAGAAGAGAAGAGAAGAGACAGGGACAAGGATGGGGTGGGGGCCTCAGAGAGCAAGAGCAGGAGACAGCACAGAGCAGTGCTCGGGACCCTGACAAGGGTGGGAGTGGGGGCCCCCAGACAGAGTATTCTCCAGGGCAAAGCTCACATGAGAAAGGACAAGGCAGCAAAATGGTGCCCTCAGGTAAGCACGCTTGTTAGAACACACCATGGGCGCTTGTTAGAACACACCATGGGCGTCCGCAGGGAGAGGGAAAGGGGGCCAAGAAGGGTGCAAGGCAGAGGGGGAGAAGGATGCATGGTAGAGAAGGGTGCAAGGCAGAGGGGAGAAGGGTGCAAGGCAGAGTGGAGAAGGGTGCAAGGCAGAGGGGAGAAGGGTGCAAGGCAGAGAGGAGAAGGGTGCAAGGCAGAGGGGAGAAGGGTGCAAGGCAGAGGGGAGAAGGGTGCAAGGCAGAGGGGAGAAGGGTGCAAGGCATAGAGGAGAAGGGTGCAAGGCAGAGGGGAGAAGGGTGCAAGGCAGAGAAGAGAAGGGTGCAAGGCAAAGAGGAGACGGGTGCAAGGAAGAGAGGAGAAGGGTGCAAGGTAGAGAAGGGTGCAAGGCGGAGGGGGAGAAGGGTGCAAGGTAGAGAGGAGAAGAGTGCAGGGCAGAGGGGAGAATGGCGCAAGGAAGAGAGGAGAAGGGTGCAAGGTAGAGAAGGGTGCAAGGCAGAGGGGGGAAGGGGTGCAAGGCAGAGAGGAGAAGGATGAAAGTTAGAGAAGGGTGCAAGGTGGGGGCGGAATAGGGTGCAAGACAGAGAGGAGAAGGGTGCAAGGCAGAGGGGAGAAGGGTGCAAGGCAGAGGGGAGAATGGTGCAAGGTAGAAAAGGGTGCAAGGCGGAGGTGGACTAGGGTACAAGGGGAAGGGGAGAAGGGTGCAAGAGGGAGGGCAAGAAGGGTGCAAGGCAGAGGGGAGAAGTGTGCAAGGGGGATGGTGATGAAGTTAAAAATGTGCCCCCCCTGGACACATTTCTGCGGACACCCATGGAACGCACACTACTTTGTGAGGGAGAGTGGGAGAGAGTGGAGAGAGAGAGAGTGGAGAGAAACAGTGGAGAGAGAGAGTGGCTAGAGAGAGAGAGAGAGTGGAGAGAGACAGTGGAGACAGCGTAGACAGTGGAGAGAGAGTGGAGATAGACAGTGGAGAGACCGAGAGTGGAGCGAGAGTGGAGAGAGCATGGAGAGACACTGGAGAGAGTGGAGAGACCGAGAGTGGAGAGAGAGAGAGTGGAGAGAGAGAGAGTGGAGAGAGAGAGTAGAGAGAGAGAGAGTGGAGAGAGAGTGGAGATAGACAGTGGAGAGACCGAGAGTGGAGAGAGAGTGGAGAGAGCATGGCGAGACAGTGGAGAGAGAGAGAGTGGAGAGAGAGAGAGAGTGGAGAGAGAGTGGAGAGAGAGAGAGTGGAGAGAGAGAGTGGAGAGAGAGTGGAGAGAGAGTGGAGAGAGAGAGAGAGTGGAGAGAGAGATAGAGTGGAGAGAGAGATAGAGTGGAGAGAGAGATAGAGTGGAGAGAGAGTTAGAGTGGAGAGAGAGAGTAGAGAGAGCGAGTAGAGAGAGCGAGTGGAGAGAGAGAGTGGAGAGAGAGTGGAGAGAGAGAGTGAGTGGAGAGAGAGAGAGTGGAAAGAGAGAGAAAGAGTGGAGGGAGAGAGTGGAGAGAGAATGGAGAGTAGAGAGAGACAGTGGAGAGAGAGACAGTGGAGAGAGAGACAGTGGAGAGAGACAGTGGAGAGAGAGTGAGTGGAGAGAGAGTGAGTGGAGAGAGAGTGAGTGGAGAGAGAGTGAGTGGAGAGAGAGTGGAGCGAGAGAGTGGAGAGAGAGAGTGGAGAGAGAGAGTGGAGAGAGAGTGGAGAGAGAGAGTGGAGAGAGTAGAGAGAGAGAGAAGGGAGAGAGGGTGGAGAGAGAGAGAGTGGAGGGAGACAGTGGAGGGAGACAGTGGAGAGAGAGTGAGTGGAGAGAGAGTGAGTGGAGAGAGAGTGGAGCGAGAGAGTGGAGAGAGAGAGAGTGGAGAGAGTAGAGAGAGAGAGAAGGGAGAGAGGGTGGAGAGAGAGAGAGTGGAGGGAGACAGTGGAGAGAGAGACAGAGGAGAGACCGTGGAGAGAGAGAGACAGTAGAGATAGAGTGGACAGAGTTGAGAGAGCGAATGGAGAGAGTGGAGAGAGAGTAGAAACTGACTGACTGACTCAGAGACTGAATACTGACTGACCGAGAGACTGACTGACTGAGAAACTGACTGAGAGAGAGAGTGACTGACTGACAGAGAGAGAGAGACTGATTGAGAGTGAGCCTGACTGACAGAGACTGGCTGAGGTAGAGAGAAACTGACTGAGAGAGAGACTGAGAGAGAGAGGCAGAGAGACTGACTGACAGAGAGATAGACTGATTGACTCTGAGAGAGACTGACTGACAGAGAGAGACTGCCTGAGAGAGACTGCCTGAGAGAGACTGACAGAGAGAGAGACTGACAGAGAGAGACTGACAGAGAGAGAGACTGACAGAGAGAGAGACTGACTGAGAGAGAGACTGACAGAGAGAGAGACTGACTGGGTGAGAGACTGACTGAGTGAGAGACTGACAGACTGACTGACTGACAGAGAGAGAGAGACTGACTGACTGGGATAGAGAGCGAATGACTGACTGAGAGAGACTGACTGACTGGGAGAGAGAGACACTGACTGGGAGAGAGAGAGACTGACTGACTGACTGAGAGAGAGACTGACTGACTGACTGAGAGAGAGACTGACTGACTGAGAGAGAGACTGACTGACTGACAGAGACAGACAGAGAGAGAAAGAGACTGAGAGACTGGTAGATTCCTCCAATTGCAATAACATGACCGCCTTTCTGAAATTTTTTACAATTGGTGAAAACTCCTTTAAAGGACCTAATAATTCCTTTTGGATAAGATGTCTTAGTGAAGATGGATCACATTTAGCTAGGTGATAGATCCATCTTACTATTCCAGCTAAGCCCTGAACCCAACTACTTCTCATGCCATACTCAAGCCTAAGAGAGGCTACAGAGCAGGCGGTATTAACAGAGGTTAGTTGACGTAGGAGTCTACCTTCAATAGTGTGAAGAAATCCCCAACTACTCACGTCAATAAGTTCAGTGCCATAAAGCAAGGAAGCCGGGATTTTTGCGCGGAAAGCTTCAAGCAAATAGGGAAAATGCTGTTTTCCTGTGGCTTTATAGAGTGCATTTAGGCCCTTACCCTGCATCAGAGCCTTGCGCATGTTATTCTCAATATGAGCCTTATTGCTCATATTACCACATATTAATTTCCCTAAAAACATATAGGATTTCACAATTTCTAACTTTTGGCCACCTATTGACCATGTGAAATTCCCATGAGAATATCTTTTCTTTCCAGTTAAACACATAACCTTGCTTTTGGAGATGTTAATCTGCAAAAAATGCAACTCTGCAAACACCTGTAATGCATGCAGACGATTTTGTAAACCTTTCGGTGTCAGATCTAATAAGAAAATATCGTCAGCATACATCAAACATGCAATAGCTTTATCTCCCAAAACAGGGGCAATACCACTACTCAGAGGCAAAGCTTGAGGGAGATCATACACATAGAGGGAGAATAATAAGGGGGCCAGTAGGCATCCTTGTTTAAGACCATTGGCGGAAGGGATGGGGTGCGACAAACCTCTTTCCCCTCCCATCATTATACGGCACCACATATCCGTGTGGAGATCCTGTATTAAATCCAGCAGTACAGGTGACATGCCTAAGACTGATAGTTTCCTCCACAGCAGAGGGCGGTCGACTCTATCGAAGGCTGTGGAGAAATCTATAAAGGCTGCGTATACTTTTCCCCCCCGGACCGTGATATATTTATCCATAATCACCTGTAAAGCTGTTAGATTATCCAGGGTACCGTGGCCTTTACGGAAGCCCAAGAGGTAATATGTCGCATCGATCCACCCATTCGTTCAGTAATCTTAACAGGCATTTAGCAAAGACTTTGCCAATGGCGTCCAGGAGAGCAATCTGGCGATAATTTTGGGGAGAAAGTCGATCGCCCTTCTTAAAAAGGGGGACCAAGATACTCCCTTTCCACGAAGGAAGGACTGACCTGCTTAAAAAGCAGTATGCAAATAAGGGATAGAGAATTTTACTCCATTTTAAACTGCTCTGCTTTAGAGCAGAAATAGGCAGCTCGTCTGGACCCATAGCTCCAGATGCGCGCATTTCCATTATTGCCTGTTCTATAGACTTTTCAGATGGAGATTCCTCTGCGGGCAAAAGAGCTGTCTTGAAACTTCCAACAGGAACAGAAACGCCATTACTTGCATAAAGATTTTTTATATGATCAACCCAGACACATTCCTCTATGGAGATGGGAGAGGGCATCATCCTTGCGCCACAACCCCTACCTATTAAGGACCAAAATGTTCTTGCTTGGCCATGAAAGGTTGCCTCCCTCAGTTGTATCCAAAGTTGGTCCTCCCTATCTTTACGCAATCTGAGTTTCAACCTTTTCCTTCTTCTTTTCAACAGGGCTATATAACGAGATCTTTCTGGGAGAATATTCAAATATTGGTCCCTTACCAATTTGTTTATTTCTTTGTTTAACAAACAAAGGGAACTAGAAGGAGGGATCGGAGGCCTGTCTCTTTTGGGATATCTAGCTAAAGAGGTCACTTTCATCAATAGATCTGAAAAACGTACAGTTACAGCCCCCTCCCAATTGACCAAATCGGAGATTGCTTCATCAAGGATGCTCTCTAGTCCACTAAGGGCCTTTCTATCCCAATGACATCTCCCTGAAGCGCTACCGAAACTGACCGAGTCCTTATTTAACGACCAACGGTCAGACATGGGGGGGAGGATGTTTAAAGAGATGACCAAAATGGAATGGTCGCTGAAACACGTTTTAGAAATCACCAGATCATTCAATAAAACAAAAGAAGAATTATCAGCTATAACATAATCCAATATAGATTCTCCCTGGTATGATTCATGAGTGAAATTTGCCGGGGAATCAGATGGAAGTCGTCCATTAACCACGATCCCATCCAGCTCAAGTGCCTCCTCCAAAAGAATTTTCCCTCTCTTATTAGTTTTAATATTCCCAGGCAAGACAGATTGAGGAATGTGTAAGGATTCTTCCCTATATTTATTTCTAAATAAAGACAAACTTGAGTTAGAAATTTTGCAATTAAAATCTCCAACCAAGATTATATGGGCAGAAGGAGTATTCTCACGCACTTTCTTAGAGAGAGAGAGAGAGAGAGAGAGAGAGAGAGAGAGAGAGAGAGAGAGAGAGAGAGAGAGAGAGAGAGAGACTGACTGACAGAGAGAGTGACTGACTAAGAGAGACTGAATGACAGAGAGAGATAGACTGACTGACTGAAAGAGAGATACTGACTGACAGAGAGAGAGAGAGGCTGTGATGGAATTGGGGTCAAAGTGTGTATGAAGCTATGCAATGCCTCTTAAGATTGCTATTGTCTAATAAAAATAAAAATGTATTATCAAAATGTGCTCTTTGTGGTTACATCTGCTTTTGAAATACTGCATTGAAGCTTTGTCCAATGTCTTAAAACGGAAACGAGAAGGAACAGTGGGTGCACTTTTATCAAAACTAAACGATGAGTGGGCCCGATGTTGTATATCATGACAGGAGTCTGCATCAGGAAACCCACCTAAAATTGGGCAAACTTTCCCGGCCTACTCATGGCAGGGACCCTGTAATGAATGGACCACCACCTATGATAGCCTGCGGGCAGACTAAGCCCAACCTTTGACTCCACCATCCAGTGTTACTTATAACGGCTGTATTGGTGACAGTGGCATAACAATCGCCCCGCATCCCCTGCAGTATGGCGGGTCGCTGCCCTGAGAGCTCTAGACTGGCACGGAGAATGGGAGGGGGGCCCCCTCCATGTAGTTTGCAGGGGGGCCCCCTCATGTTTCGTTACGCCACTGATTCGTCGACCATAATGGTGGTGTGTTTAAATAAATGTTTTGTTAATAAAAGCCATGGTAAACTCATTTAAACTGCAGGTGTAAATAGTATAAATATTCAGTTTTAGTTTACACACTCCGCTGTGATACAGCAGCTCTCCTTTGAATTTCACCGATCCATGAAGTAGGATGAAAGTGTCTTGTGAGTAACTCACAGTGTTATGGGCCCCATTGATGAGTAGATGTATGATTTGATACTTCAGGGAAAAGTGATATGGTTTTAAAAATTATTTTTGGAGTAGCGCTTCATGATCGGGCAGAGTGGAATTCCATGCAGAATTCCAACTTCACCTCACAAATAATGAGGGCCTAATGGTCAGGGCCAGCTTTTGGCATGGGCCAGATCCCAGGGTGCCAGTTTTCAGAGGAGCGCACAGGACTGTCTGCATTAAAGTCCTGCAGACAACAGCGTCCCTCCTTCTTGACTCCAATGTTTGGCCCGGAGAAAACGCAGTGAGAAGCAGGCACGGCTCCCAGGCCGCCGGGCCGCAGACTGAAGTGAGCGGCGGGACGGCGCTGCATCACTAGACATGTGGCAACACTTTCAACGCCTGGACGGTGCTTGACCGCTGCCTTGGAAGCCTCGAGGGAACTGTGTGTGGCAGAGGACCGGTGTTGGGTGGCGGGTGGCGCAGAGCCCCCCGCAGGCGCGAGGTCGCTGCAGCGCTTTGTAGTGAAGACGGTGCCAGGAGGTGCAGTGCGAGGCGGGGGTCTCTGTTAGCGCGGCCCCCCATGAGAAGGGGACGGTGCAGCAGACGACATCGGGCTGAGGAGGGGGAAGCCAGTAGCGAGGTCAGAGGCACCCCCGCGCCACCAGGGGGACAGGCTGCAGAGAACTTGGAGAGCTCCTAGAGGCTGAGAACTCGGAGCAAAGGCAGACTCCGCCGGCGTGAGGGGGGCACATAGGTGCAGGGAGCACACAGAAGCTATGTCCCTGTAAAGGATCAAATGCACTGAATCAACCATGCAGCGTGAAAGAGTGCACATTATTGACGGAACCCCGGTCTCGACTGAGGCAGGGGCCCGAAGAGGTTCTGGCTGCAATAGTGGGGGCAGGACTGGCAGAGCTACGTGAAGGTCGGAGCCACATCGGCGGAGCAGGAGCGCCAAATAGCCCGATCGCTGTCTATCAAGAGCAACAGGTGCGGCTCGGGGGTGATCCCTCCCCCCCACCTCCCATTGGGCGCCCCCCTTTCAACTACTCCTAGGAGGAACGACTTGCCACAAGGGTGACACACCCACATCAGTACAATACCTCGGCCTGGAGAGTGCGGCACAGGCCACGCAGGCCTAAACCCAGTTGCCCCCACAGTGAGACGGGGGAGGGGAGGGGAGGGGAGCCAGCCGGAGAAAGGTCTGCGGGGCAGTGGGGAGAATCACCCACCCCCCCCCCAACGTACCACAAACTGAAGCCCGCAGCGGCGAGGAAGAGTCCCGGGTTGCTGCTGCACGATAGCAAGGAAGCGCCTGCGGTGCGCGGACAGGCTGAGGCTGCCAACGAGAGCGAGAGGTCGGAGCCACGAAGTGGGGGAAAATAGTAGCAGGAATTGAACGGTCCTGGTGCCACCTGGGACTGGCTAACACATACAGGTCACCTACCGGAGGACAGTGCCGGCTGAGTCTGCGGTTTGGTGCCCCCCCTCCTCTGTATCAGTGCAACCTGTCAACTGTTGAAATTGAGACCGGAGATCAGCGCGCGTGTCCCTTAGACTCCGGGGCAACATGGAAAGAGGAGATAAGACCCAGGCTAAGCTGTCAAAAACGTTCGAAATCCCACAACACCGCCGACGCTGAGACCACGAGAATGCCGGCAACAGAGAGCAAAAACGCCGGCACGGACATACGAAGTTTACTCTTATCAATGGAAAAGAGTTTACAGAGTAGGATAGCGACGTTAGGCACAAAAATGGTGCATTGACCTACAGAATGGATAGAATGGCGGACAGAATGGATATACATGCAGAGAGACTTGATATGTTGGAAAGGAGGATCACGGAAGTGGAAGAGGCGCATACTACACTGGACACAGACCACAAGAAACTTGGGAAACTCATGCAAACCTTGCAGGATAGGACTGAGGATCTGGAGGCCCTCTTGCGACGCTGCAACCTGAGAATCAGGGGCCTGCCAGAGACAAACCCCACGGGTAATATGGAACTGTTTGTTGGGAAGCTGTTGGTCACGCTGCTTGAAGAGGGAGTTTTCTCAGCGATGTTCGTAGTGGAACGAGCACATCGCTCCCTGGGCCCCCGACCTTGGCCGGGTACCCCACCGCATCCCATAATTACAAAACTGCTTAACTATAGAGACAGGGACACGGCGCTACGCGTGGCACGGTAAAAGAAGACGCTGAGGTTTGAGGGTTCTGACATTTCGATATACCCAGACTTTACAGCGTGGGTGCAAGAAGCACGTAAATATTTTGTTCCACTGAAGATTCAACTGCGAGATCTGGGCATTGACTATGCTATGCTGTACCCTGCAAAACTTTGTGTGAACCGGCAGGGGTGATCTCATATATTCACGTACCCGAAGGCCTTACAGCAGGCACCAAAGGGGTGGTCGAAAGAACAATGCAAAAGCCTGAAAAGACAGTTGCTAGATAAAGCAGCTGGTGGTTCGATGGAAGAGCAGGATTGATAAAGCAGGACATTTGCAGCATGAAGAGGTGAGGTGGGGGGCCGCAGCCCGAGATAACTGGACTCGCTCTCTGCCGGCATGGGGGGGAGTGGGGAGGCAGGGTTACACAGCTACTTGCTAAGATGGCAGCAGTGCCATAGTATTTGCCAGTGACATGGAGCGGAGGGGGTAGAGAGCCACTTTTAGTCGACGGAGTAAGACTGCTATGGTCCAGAACAGACAGCACACTGTCCCCGGTGGGGGGAAGGGGCGCACAAGCGATACAAACTCGAAGGCATAAGTCAGGCATACACGTGCAGTTTCAGAATCGAATGGTGTAAATGGTTTGGCATGACGAGGGTGAGAGAGGGCACTAGGCAAAGAAAGATAAAGCTACAATCTCTGTACACGGAGTGGCCTCTGCCCACGCGTGCTAAGCACCACAGGAACCTTTAGAATGGTATGTTTGTGGGACTTTTTATGGGGCGGGTAGGGCAGGACCTGGGGTACTGCGTGACCATGTTGGGGGAGGTCAGCTGTGGGTGGGGGGAAGGGAAGACCGAGTTGCGATTGATGACTGTGGGATGATTGGGGGGGACTGTTTTGCTTTTTGCATACAGAGCACAGTGTAAGTACACACAACAAACTAGGGCCTACTACGTACAGTGACAACACTGATGGTGGAAAAGGCAGAGGAGGTTAATCCTAGCCGGGCTGACAGTATAAGAGCGTTGTCATGGAATGTCAGGGGGCTTAACGACCATCAGAAGTTGCGTAAAGTTCTGAGCTACCTGCACAGGCAGAATATTGATGTGGCCCTGCTCCAGGAGACCCACCTCCCGCAGACGAGCATGATGCTTCGCAGTAGGGGTCTTATTGGCAATATAACCTCAGCAGGATTCACTACGCATGCCAGGGGAGTGCTGACATGGGTGAAACCCACGTCGGTGTACACATTAGATTTGCTGCGGGCAGACACAGAAGGACGATTTATAATATACAGATGTCGGGGACAGGGTATTGACTTGATGATAGTGAACGTGCACGGACCTAACTATGACTGCCCAGAGTGTTACACAGCGGCCCGGACCTGGACAGATCAGCAGGCCCCACACGGAGACTCTCTGCGGCTGCGCAAATACTGGACAGTTTGATGATCAGTATGGACCTCAATGACGTATGGAGAACGCGCAATCCAGAACAGGGAGGCTACACGCACTGTTCGGCCTTCGATAACTTACACACCCGTATAGATTACTGGCTAACCTCTACGTCACTGTTAGGCCAAATCCGGGCCTGCAGGGTCCTGCCACGCACACTCTCAGATCATTCACTGTTACTGCTGCTCCTTACCACCCCAAAGAAAACAATACAACCGTTTACATGGCGCTTTCCACTCTATTCTCTGCTGGACCCACTCTTCAAGGAGGAGCTTGCGGAAGCTATAGAAATGTATTTTGGGGCAAATATAGGCTATCAAACAATATGGGAGGCATTTAAGGTATATATCAGGGACATAGCGATGACTAAATGCTCGGGGGCCCATAAAGCCATAGGACTGAGACTAGGGGACTTGGAACAGAAATTGGGACAATTAGAAGCGCGCCAGGTGACGGACAATGATAGGGAACTAGAGGATGAGATTAAGGTATTGCTAGGCGAATACATAAACAAAATGGAATCCAGTCTGGCAGTGGTAGTGGTCCCTACAATGGTGGGGAGCACACAGTGTTGTTTTGAATTCCCCTCACACACCAACAGGCCCCTTGGTGTCATGCTTCATCATTGGGGTCTTCGCACCCCTCTACGGGATGCGGCGTGCTGCGACTCATGACTGCGTAGGAGCACTTGAAGTGTACTATGTGTTAGTGTGTGGAGGGTGATTGAATGTGAGTGGTGAGGTGGTGAAATGTAATAGTTAAAAGATACCTGGCCAGTAGGATAAAAAATAAAATGAAAAATAAAATGTATTAAGCCCTCGGCTGGTATCGTTAAAAGGGGTGCAGAGTGAGGTTGCTACTGTGTATTAAGGTACATCAACCTCGAAAAGTGCGTCGACATGTTTCGGAGTGTAAAAACTCCGTCTTCAGGACGAGGATATGCACAACTATCCTCACCTTACTCACATGTGGTGTAGGTGTGAAAGTGAACTCTACAAAAAAATATTTAAAATTAACTATAGGTGTAATGTTCCTAATAGTGTTTCAGTATAGTAGTCTGTTGCGCCCAATTGGCGTTAATAGAATAAGACCTGTAAAGAGAAAAAGCAGAATAAATCATACCGTCACAATAGGACGTAGCTTTTAACCAGGGAAAAATGACCTGTTCAAAACAAAAGTGGGTAGTAAAGGACCAGTTGTGGTCTAGAATCCTGAAAAGAAAAAAGGACAAGTACACACAAGTAGACAAAGACACACACATTTAAACGAATGAACCGTATTTTTCTCCTTAGTGGTTGGATTTCAGGAGGAAAAATGGTTTTGACAATGCTTACTTATAAGCTAAGGCTAGATGGCCTCATGAGCCTTTGCGTGGTATTGGGGGTTGTTTTCCAGCTCAATGCGGCACCCTAAAGGATATCAGAAGGCTCAATTCAGGTTTGTGTTGGTACTACTCACGAGTAATGTAGACATCATTTCCTAGATCACTAAGCACCAAACTCACGGTTTCTGCAAGACCCGGTAGGCTGCCTTCCCCTCAACGCTGCTCCGACGTTATGCCGTGTGGCTGAGACTGGCCCCCTTATATACTAGGGGTAATTGGTTCAATTGCTGCTTAATTCGAAACGGATCATGCCCAAAGAACGAGTGTACCCTTCGATTGCTTTGCCGGTTCTGCGCGGATGTCATAGGCGTTCCCCTTCCTGTGCGCATGTGCGGCGGAGTGTGGATATCTATGTAGACACTAGCCTTAATGTTTAGCGCATGCGTGATGGTGCGCGATGTGACTGCGCATGTGTGAAGGCGAGTAACCAGCGATTCTTGCACACAGTGAGAGAAACGGAAGGTGTATATTAGAATCGGCGGACAGGTGCTAAGTCCGGAGGTAACCGATTGCTCAACCCTGATATAGAGTGTATAAAAGGCTTGACAAAAGTCTGTAAAACGCCCAGGTAGTGCCCAGCATGGGGGTTCTTTGTTGGGATCCAAGACTCGTGAGCCCTTACGGTACTCAGTAGAAGGGATTTTTTGGTCATCGCAACTGGCCCCATGGGATGGAGTCATTGAGTCCAGTGGTATCCGTGCCCAGACGGAAGACCCACCTTTGCTCCTTCTCGAACAGGCCCACGTCTGTGGGTAGCTGTTCGATGACAGTCCAGTGTAGTTCGTTGACACAATGTTGAGCCTCCAGAAAATGTGCTGCCATTTTTGTGGTTGATTTCGGACTTCGGACACGGGTCTAAGGCCAAAATCTACTTTCACACCGCCAGATAACCAACTCCCAGTTGAAGTTCGAGCATTTGAGAAGGCTATTATGCTTGAACTAAGTCAACTCAATGCCAACCAGAACGTTTTTCAAAATATGATCAGATTGGAGAACGAGGCCATAAGGGAACTCTCTAAAAATAAACAACTGACTATAAAACCGGCAGATAAAGGCAGGGCAGTGGTGATCCAAACTACTACCGCCTATGACCAAAAATGTAGGAGACTCCTATCCGTTAGGAGAAATTACCAGGTCCTGCCGAATGACCCCACCGAGTCCTTACGCATACAGATTGGGGCAATGATTGAAGAAGCTTCGGCCCACAATTGGCTTAAAAAGAAGGAGTCAGAATTCCTGACACAAAAAAATCCACGCACACCATACTTCTACAGTATACCGAAGGTTCACAAAAGTCTGACAAATCCACAGGGTCGCCCCATTGTGTCAGGCATCTCTTCAATACTAGAGCCGCTGTCAAAGTTCGCAGACGCCTTTCTGAGGCCATTGGTACAAGCGACAGACACGTATTTGAGAGACACAAAAGCAGTACTACAATTACTGCAAGACTACCCATTTGACCAGGACTCACAGATGCTGTTGAGTTTAGACGTAGAGAGCCTCTACACCAGCCTGCCCCATGATGAAACCCTCCTGAACATCGAGTAGGTTCTACATTCCAACCCATGGAAATATCAAACCCCACGGGGAGTGGTGATGGAGTGCATTTCCACAGCACTGACAAAAAACTTTTTCGAATATGAGGGTACCCTGTACTTGCAACAACATGGAACCAGCATGGGGAGCACTTTCGCACCGAGCCTGGCGGGATTGTACGTGCACCACCTGGAATCCACCAAGATCCTCCATCCCAGCAATCCGTTCAGGGGTAAAATCCGCACCTGGCGACGTTACATAGACAACGTCTTTGTCATCTGGGAAGGTGACGGCCAATCAATCACGGATTTCATGACATGGCTTAACACACAGAACGCCTTCCTTAAATTTACCCATTTCATGTCCAGCGAGTCGATGGTGTTCCTGGACTTAAACATCTACCATGAGTCAGGTTTCTTAAAGACAGAAACTCACTTCAAACCAACGGCAAGGAACTGTCTGCTTCGGTTTGACAGTTTCCACCCTCGTCACTTAAGAGAGAACCTGCCATACGGACAGTTCCTTCGTCTACGGCGCAATTGTAGCGACATAGCAAGGTACAAGTCCCAGGCCCAAGACCTAAGCAGAAAACTTAAACAAAGACAATACCAAGAAAGGGTGATAAACAATGCAATGAAAAGGGCACGTAACAATAACCGAGAGGCGCTCCTTGAAGACAGAGCTCCAAAAGACAACACAGTGAACAGACCTGTATGTGTGACAACGTACAGCTCACTTTCCAACCAGGTTTCCAAACTGGTGAACAGACAATGGCGCATACTAACGAGTGGTACACTAGAATTGGAAAAACCTCTTTTTGCCCACAGGAGAGGAAAGAATGTCAAAGACATCCTCGTACATACGAGATCACAAACCCCGGTTAACCAACAACCACGGTTACAAGGGTTGCATGGGCACCACCCAATGCGAAACTGTAGCAGTTGCCACTTAACAAAGAAAAGTCAGACCCTAACTTTTAAGAACGGCACAAGGTGGGAACAAAAAGTGTTCACCAACTGCAACAGCAAGAACGTTATCTACCTCATTACGTGCCCATGTAACATGGAGTACGTGGGCATGACGACCCGAGCAGTCAAGATCCGAATAAATGAGCTCTAAGAGCAACGTGAGGTGCAGAAAATCAACCCTAAAAATGGCAGCACATTTTCTGGAGGTGCAACATTGTGTCAACGAACTACACTGGACTGTCATCGAACAACTACCCACAGACGTGGGCCTGTTCGAGAAGGAGCAAAGGTGGGTCTTCTGTCTGGGCACGGATACCACTGAACTCAATGACTCCATCCCATGGGGCCAGTTGCGATGACCAAAAAATCCCTTCTACTGACTACCGTAAGGGCTCACGAGTCTTGATCCCAACCAAGAACCCCCATGCTGGGCACTACCTCACCTTGACTTAATTAGTATGTCACCCTCATGATTATATCGCTTTCTAAACCCATAAATAAGAAGTATCCTCACAGTCTTGATTATATGTCCATTTAAAATAACACCGACATATGTAAGGGCTTGCCACACTGCAACCCCCATCGCAACACAAACTGAAGCAGCCCATACTCTGTGTGATATTCCATGACCTGGAGGGTACTTTTGAGGCGTTTTACAGACTTTTGTCAGGCCTTTTATACACTCTATATCAGGGTTGAGCAATCGGTTACCTCCGGACTTAGCACCTGTCCGCCGATTCTAATATACACCTTTCGTTTCTCTCACTGTGTGCAAGAATCGCGGGTTTCTCGCCTTCACACATGCGCAGTCACATCCCGCACCATCACGCATGCGCTAAACATTAAGGCAAGTGTCTACATAGATATCCATACTCCGCCGCACATGCGCACAGGAAGGAGAACACCCATGACATCCGTGCAGAACCGGCAAAGCAATCGATGGTTACACTCCTTCTTTGGGCATGATCCGTTTCAAATTAAGCAGCAATTGAATCAATTACTCCTAGTATATAAGGGGGCCAGTCTCAGCCACACAGCATAACGTCGGAGCAGCGTTGAGGGGAAGGCAGCCTACCGGGTCTTGCAGAAACCGTGAGTTTGGTGCTTAGTGATCTAGGGAATGATGTCTACATTACTCGTGAGTAGTACCAACACAAACCTGAATTGAGCCTTCTGATATCCTTTAGGTTGCCGCATTGAGCTGGAAGACAACCCCCAATTCCACGCAAAGGCTCATGAGGCCATCTAGCCTTAGCTTATAAGTAAGCACTGTCAAAACCATTTTTCCTCAAGAAATCCAACCACTAAGGAGAAAAATACGGTTCATTCATTTAAATGTGTGTGTCTTTGTCTACTTGTGTGTCCTTGTCCTTTTTTCTTTTCAGGGTTCTAGACCGCAACTAGTCCTTTACTACCCACTTTTGTTTTGAACAGGTCATTTTTCCCTGGTTAAAAGCTACGTCCTATTGTGACGGTATGATTTATTCTGCTTTTTCTCTTTACAGGTCTTGTTCTATTAACGCCAATTGGGCGCAACAGACTACTATACTGAAACACTATTAGGAACATTACACCTATAGTTAATTTTAAATATTTTTTTGTAGAGTTCACTTTCACACCTACACCACATGTGAGTAAGGTGAGGATAGTTGTGCATATCCTTGTCCTGAAGAAGGAGTTTTTACACTCCGAAACATGTCAACGCACTTTCTGAGGTTGATGTACCTTAATACACAGTAGCAACCTCACTCTGCACCCCTTTTAACGATACCAGCCGAGGGCTTAATACATTTTATTTTTCATTTTATTTTTCATCCTACGGGCCAGGTATCTTTTAACTATCACATTTTACCACCTCACCACTCACATTCAATCACCCTCCACACACTAACACATAGTACACTTCAAGTGCACAACCCCATCCCGTAGAGGGGTGCGAAGACCCCAATGATGAAGCATGACACCAAGGGGCCTGTTGGTGTGTGAGGGGTATTCAAAACAATACTGTCTGCTCCCCACCATTGTAGGGACCACTACCACTGCCAGATTGGATTCCATTTTGTTTATGTAATCTGTCAGGGGAGATCGAATCCACTTTCCCTCTCCCTCCCTCCTTAGTTATACATTTATTGCTAGGCGAATACCATGAGGAGGCAGACAGGGAAGTCAAGCATTTGGGGAAGTACGCGTTGGCACGCACGTATGGGGAGGGAGACAGGCCAGGATCGGTACTTGCAAGGGTGCTGAGTGCGAAATGGGGGAAAACGAAATCACGGCAGTGAGGTCAGGGGAGGGAGAGATCTTAACCGAAGATGCAGACATAGCAAAACGGTTCTGACAATACTACACAGACTTATACACAACAAGAATCGGGGACTTAGATGAGGAGATTCTAGACTACCTGGAACACATCAAACTTCTGTCTTTTACAAACACACACAGGGAATTCCTAATGCTCCCGATAGAGAAGGGTGAGATAGTGGAGGCCTTGGCGAGCATAAAGTCTGGGAGTGCCCCGGCGCTGATGGTCTCACCGTGGGTTTCTACAAAGCCTTTATAGATCTCCTGCTCCCAAAGCTGGCGGCACTCTTTGATGATCTGTGTGTAACAGGTAGCATGCCACAGACGATGAGGGAGGCAATTTTGGTGGCCATTCCCACGCCGGGAAAACCACCAGAGGAGTGCCGCTCATATTGCCCCCTTTCCCTTTCAAATGTGGACACCAAGATATATGCAAAAATGTTGGCAAATCGCCTGGTACTCCTAGCTCCGCAACTGGTGGCCCCGGAACAGGTGGGATTTATCCCGAGCAGAAATCTTACATATAACATCCAAACCGTTTTTGGAACAATGCAACATGCAAAGCAGTACACTAAGGCAGTTGCTATATTTTTAGACATGGAGAAGGCCTTTGACTCTGTGGAGTGGCCCTTCATGGGACAGGTACTGACGGGAATGGGACTAGGGCTGGTGTTCCTACAAATGATTGGTACCTTGTATAACAGTCCAAGGGTGAGGATTTGTTTGGGCAATTTGGTTACAGACTCCTTCGCCATCTCCAGAGAGACCAGACAGGGCTGCCCACTGTCTCCCTTGCTGTATGCCCTAGTGGCTGAGCCACTGGCATGCGCGCTCAGAGAATATCATGGGAACGAGGGCATTGGTTTCCCGACGTACAAGACTGTACTATCCACTTATCCCAATGACACGTTGTTATACGTTCGCGAACCTGAGAATAACTTTTCTGCGGTACTTAGAGAAGTAGTACACTTTGGCGCACTCTCTGGCTTGAAGGTAATTTGGGCGAAGTCCATCGCTTTCCCACTCACTCCGACCACGAAGGAATTTGAGATGGAGTTCCCACTGCAGTGGACTATAGACTCCCTCAGATACTTAGGAATCCAACTGCATACGGACTCGGAGACAGTGTTCCGAGAGAACTACGGCGTGACCATTAGCAAATTGGAGGACGATGTAGAGGCCTGGTGCCGCCTTCCACTTTCACTTATGGGATGCATCTCAATTATGAAGATGGTGGTGTTACCTAGGCTGTTGTTCCTGTTCACAAATATCCCAATGGTACTCCCGCATGTCTTTTTTCAGAGACGGAAACAATCTATGATAAAGCTCGCCTGGGCAGGCAAACAGGCCCTGGTCCAATGGAAAGTCCTCACGTTACCATACAGTATGGGAGGCCTGTGCGCTCCAGACTTTGAGCTATACTACAGGGAGCCCACATGCATACTTGGATTCATGGAGATTCGAATATCTCATATGTCAGAATGGAAAAACTTTTCCCAGTCCCTCTCCCCTTAACAACGACAATATTCAAACCGGTCGACCGTAGAACCGGGATACTAGATTCTATCACTGCCACCAATCATGCATGGCATTGCCTACTGCAGCATCAGGGGGAGCACTGTTGTATTCACCTAATATGCCGGTGGAGTGGGCCCTTTAGTTGACCCCCTGCAGAGACAAGGGAGTGATAAGTGCACGTCACAAAATGAACATTCTGGTGGCAGGGGATTTGTTCCAGGACGGGAAGGTAAAGACCTGGGAACAGGCAACAGGGACTGTGGGAGCGGGCACAGCAGTACAGCGAATTCAATTCTACAGAGTGCGCAGGGCCCTGTTGGAACAGTTAGCGGAGGACCTAGATGAGCCACCAGAGGTGCCTGAACTTAACTATGTGATTAAGGCTGAATCTCCACGCTAAATAGTAACCAATATCTATAAAATAGCAATGACCCACAGGGAGAGTACACAGCTGCGAGGCTTGTATGGCAAAGAGGCCTGCAAATAACGATAGATGATAAAATGTGGCGATACTGCTGTACGAACACTAGGCGAGTCTCGCTGCATGGTAGGCACCGACTCATACACTTCAAATACATCAATAGAGTATACTACACCCCAGAACGTCTATGCAGGTATGGGCTGCGGGAGGAAGCGACATGCAAGAGATGCCATGCACCAACAGCAGACTTTCTACATTTGGCATGGCTATGCCCGGGAATATACTCATACTGGGAAGAGATATTCAGGGAATTGAGTAAAATAGTAGAGATGTTGCTGGAATTGGACCCCGCGGTGGCACTCCTGGGATACTCCAAAAAGATACCTAAGGTGAAGCGCAGATTTGTGGACATGGGCATGCTTATAGCTAAACGGGTGGTGGCTCTGTGTTGGATGAGAGGGCCGACGTCCACTGTTAAGCGATGGTCGCATGATGTGCTGTACTGCTGCACAAAGTCGGAAAACTACAATGAACTGCTGCCGCCACGTAGCCAAACAAAAAATGTCTGGGGATTATTTATGGCGCAGATACCTAGTGGGAATGAGGATGCAGAACCTGCAGGGGAGGGCCACCAAGGGGAGGCTGAAATGCAACACCGCGTGACATTCTGTGAATGACAGAGATTTGATGGATAAGACACGTACTGAGTGGGGGATACGGGCAACATCTTTTATGTAGAGTGTGAAACTAGAGAAAGTGGAGACACGGAGCGGGCCTAGATAGGGAGAGTAGGTGGGAGCGGGAGTCCAGATGACGGAGCTTGGAGCGGGAGGGGCTAGATTGGGTGTGAGCTGAAATAAAAATGGATAGGGAGTAGTGGGAACATCGCTGAGATTGCACGCAGCGCTGACTGGGAAGATTCTGCCTATTGGTAATAGTGAACGTGATATGTGTATAATACGCCGCCTGCCCTTTGCTGGGTTGTTGGCATTAGGGCTGTGTACTTTCTGGATAGGAGGAGTATTGCCCACAGTCTCCTGAGGTCTTACTGTGTACGACTGTATGCTTTTTGCATTTTTGATTAATAAAACCTAATAAAAACAAAACAAAAAATGTGCACCTTGCACACGTGTAGAGAAAAATCACTGAGAATGAGTTAAGTTGAACCATCCAGCACCGTAAAAGTGTCCTTGGTTAGTTAGAGAATGGTAGAGACAATAAGTATAGTGATTTTGAGGTGAAGTATATAATTAATTACTTATATTTCTAACAAAGATGTAGTGAAGATTTAACATGAAAACTTAGCATTTCATGCACAGTGACTTGACATCATGTATTGGTGCGAAACTTTTATGTTACATGTTAGAGCTTTGACATTTTTATTATAGATGCCTGATAATATGTAGATTGTAAGTTTATAGAAACAATTTTGAATAAATGTGTTTAAAAATTATTTTGTAGATTGCTATTTTGAAAATGTAGTAGTAGGCCGTAATCACAGTTGTGTAAGCATGTGAATTAATCACTGATAAACATTACAGAATGTTTACATATGATATATTTGAGTAATATTGTAAAGCCTTTTAACATAAATTAGGAGTTTTACACTAAAGTAAATATGGGTTTAAAGATGCTTGAATTAACTTTTCTCTTTAGGCTGTGTTTTTCCATGGTCTGATGCAATGAACTTTGACACGTTATCAAATGTGGCTTATTTATTATGATCATGCCACATTCCTTAAAGGACAAACTGGACACTTTTTCTTAATACTCTTTTGTATAGATTCCATGAGAACCTAACCTTTTGACCAAGCTCATGGACAAAGCAACAATGTGTTTTTAAAAAAAAACTATTTTTATTGCAATGTGCCCGGCAGGCAATTCAACATTACGAAATGTATACAAGTCTTCAAATCATGCTTTATATTTTCTTTACTTGCAATACAGGAGGAAGCAAAGCTCAGATCAACATTATCGGCTGTTCTCTCTCACGTAAGCCCCTCCCCCTCCCCCACAGCCTGCAGAAAACCCTCCAGAACCCCCAAATCCCCTCCCATTTCTTGGGCACCCTTTGCTTCTATATATTGTGCGTTCAGCTTGGTGACAGTGAAGTAGTGAAGTAGTGTGGCTCACTGGTTAGAGGCGGCAGACCCGAGAGCAGAGGACGGCCCGGGACCAGGGTTCAATTCCCGGCGCGGCAGGTTTCTGGACCAGGGTCAGCGGACTCGATAATTCTCTCGCCTCGGTGCCCACTCTGATCAGCGATCACACTCGGCAACTCTGGGCATTAGCTTGCCTCATCTTCACTAACAGCCCCACCAGACCGCCGGGGATGCCTGGTCTCACCCTGGAGATACCTATTAAGGGACCATCTCTCAGGGAAGCCAGGAAGGGTTTCGCAGCGGTCGAAGCGCCTTGGGACCCTACGGGTAAGTAGTGCGCTATATAAATGCCAATACATTTACATTTACATTTACACCAGTCAAGGTCGGATACCCAGTCTGTGACTTTTGGGTGAGCGGACTTCCCCAGTGCTTTGTAAGATTGTGTTTAGCAATAGCTTCAGCCAGTCTTAACCAGAGTCTTGTATATCTCGACCAATCAATCTTCCTCTCCTGTTATCAACAACAGGAACCACTTGGGTTCCACCGGGACCTCAGCTCACACCAATCTGACCATCAGTCTACCTATTTCAAGCAAGTATAGTTGTATCACGGGCAGTCCCAGAGCAGGTGAATAAAGGATCCCTCCTACCTGCACCTATCTGACAAAATCCATTCTCTGTTTACCCCATTATATATATTATGATATAGTGCTGTCCTAGGGTAATATACTCGGTGCAGGGTCTTTAGCTGGACCAATCTGAATCTGGAGCGTATTGCCGCCTCCCTCGGGCCCTGGATGGCGCCCCCCCCCCCATTCCTCATCCTCCAGGTAGCCTAGGCCAACCTCTCAAGAGGTCTATAGTCCTCCTAGGGTATTGTGAGCATTGTTCATTATTTTCTTATATATCAATTATATTGCCTTTTCTGGCAAAGTATCTGTCAATAGCCTGTCTTCTAGGGGGACACCTCCTCCAGATTCACACCCTCTCTGATGTAGTTTTTGAGGGCGTGCCCCAGTTGGAGGTATTTCAACCATTCCCCTTGACCCATTTCGTACTCCGGCTGCAGTGAGGCGAAGGTGATGCATGCCTGTCCTCTCCATACCTCTCCCAAATTGTCCAAACCCTGTATTTTGCATTTCTCAAAGCCGCCTAATTATCCCACCCTTCATAAGTGATCATTGTTGCAGAGTGGAGTCATCTTGGTTAGCATTCCCTCCCAGCCCAAGAACCTTGTTGCCGCTCTCCAGGCTTTTACCACTGTTTATGCGTATGCCTGCAAGTCCCGGGCCCTACTTTTATCATATAATGTCAGGAGGTGCTCTCCCGCCTCCCACAGCCAATATGTCTACTCTATAAGCCAGTTCCGTTCTGACACTGAAGACCCAGTCATTCACATTTACGAGTTGGGCTGCCCAATAGTAGGCTTTGATATCAGGGATAGCCAACCCTCCCTCTTATACCCCCGCAGCAATTTACGTAAAGCTCTTCGCTGCGCCTTTCCTCCCCAGGGTAGGGATCTCAGTCCAGCTTCAATTTATGGGAAGAAGTCAATGGGAATCTCATTTAGAGTATTTTGTATGGCGTATAGTAGGTGAGGAAGCGACACCATTTTAAATAGGGCTGCACGACCCATCAATGTAAGGGGAATGGACCGCTAATGGCTAGCGTCTCTCATAAATCTATTCAATTGTGCTTCTATGTTTTTATGGTAGAACTCCTGAAGATTCCTGGTAATGTATATCCCTAAATATTTAAAGCACTGCAACTCAACTGGTCCTGCGCCTCTATATGTTAACTTGGTATTCCTCCTACAAGCGGATACAACAAGGATTTATCCCAGTTGATGCGATAACCAGAATAATCTCCATATATATGGAAAATCTGTAACCCGCTGCTAGTTGCTCTTCCCAAATCGCACTCAGTGGCCCAAGTCCTTGTGAAATTGCATTGGCTGCCAGTTGAAGCTCGCATCCAGTTCAAGGTGCTCTGTATTGCGCACAAAATTTTGCGACTTCAAGCCCCAGCGGGGCTACTGGGCCTGCTGAAGCCTTATCAGCCCAGTAAAGCCTTACGATCAACCAACCAAGGTCTAGTCTGTGTCCCTCGTGTTAGAAAAGCAAGGGCGGGGGGCCGGTCGTTTGGCCTCTTGGCGGCTAAACTGTGGAATTCCCTTCCAGTTTGCATTCGTGCCATTCCCAATCTTCTGCCATTTCGCAAGTCCCTGAAGACTTGGCTGTTCCCTACACTGTGATACCCCTTGTTTGCTATGTTCCCCTGTTCCGATCAGGTCTCTGGTTGCGCTGGGACGCCTCGTCGCTGAGGCAGCCATGCGCAATATAAATCTTGTAATAAATAAATAAATAAATAAATAATTAGACTGCTTTTGTCTTGTTACATATAAGAGGATATCATCCGCATATAGGGATATGCGTTCTTCCCATTCTTTCTCCACTGGGATACCACAGATCAGGGGATCTTGATGCACCCACACCACCAGTGGCTCTTAGGATAAGGCGAACAACAAGGTGGACAATGGGCAGCCCTGTCTGGTTCCCTTTTGAAGCGCAAATATACGGTATGCAGTAGCACTGACCTGTACTCTCGCAAGTGGGTCGCAATAGAAAAGCTTTACCCAACCTATGAATTTAGGCCTGAAGCCCATTCGGTCCAGCACGGCAAATAGATAGTTCCACTCAACACTATCAAATGCCATTCTGGCATCCAAGGACAGAAGGGCCGCTTGGTCCGTGGCATCCGCCGCTGTTCTGTGGGGGACCCCAAACAGCCGGCGCATTTTAAGCTGCGTACTTCTGTGTGGCATAAATCTGGTTTGGTCCAGGTGCACCAGGAAGGCAGTTACTTTGCACAGATGTAAAGAGAGGGCTTTGGCCAGCACTTTGGCTTTGTGATCAAGCAAGGATATTGGTCTGTATGACCCACAGTCCTGAGGGGGGTCTGCCCTCCTTGGGAGTTACAACAATCACGGCTGTTCTTAGATCGGGGAGGAAGCCCCTTCTTCTTTGGTTCCATTATACATTCTGAGCAGGTGTTCTGCTGTTGCATCTAGCATGCATTTAAATAATTCTGCCGGTAGCAGTTTAGGCCCTACCGCCTTACCAGTTTGAAGTGTGCTGGATGTAGTTTTAATATCCTCCACTGTGAGGTCACCCTCAAACATATTTCTCTCTACAACAGTTTCGGTGTCTTTACGTCTCGGAGGAACTCTACGCAATCCACCTCTGACTTCTCGGACGTGGAGGAGTAGAGCACCTCATAGTAGGAAGAGAAGGCCTCCGCTATTTCTTTTCCCGTCTTGTGTCTGCGGCTAGTGTCGTCAATCACACTTGTAACCCACCTGCTTTTTGTCTTTTTCTTATCAAGCCGTGCCAGGAGCCTACTGGCTTTATCCCCCGCTTCATATAACCTGTGCTGAGTCACCAGCGCATGTGCTCTGGTGCTCTCTTCCATTAAGTCCTGAAGCTCCCTCTGACGAAGTTTCAGCTGGTGCTGCACCTCCAAGTCAATCCCCCCACCCTCTACAATCTGTGTCTCCAATGTTAGGATGTCCGTCTCTAAGGTCTGGCCCGAAACCATTTTTCATTCTGTATTGCTCCAATCTGGGCTTGGGCCTGGCCCCTGATCACTGTCTTAAATGCCTCCCAGATCGTCACTTCCATTGCAGTGGAACCCACCCTTGTCGAGCTGGGCTAACTAACTGCCATTCCGAAGGGGGCGAAAGAACATGGAGTCCGCACATACCAGGGCATTCCTTTCCTGCCACAGAGGGCTGATGTGAAGGTGTGTATCACTGCAGGGCCCCTGTGGATTTGCTCTGAAAAGGCAATACAGTCTGGATGCCACCAGGTTTGTCTAAAATAGTTTTTCCTTTAATAGCTTTGTTGTGATAGGTAGGTGTTGTAAAGTCACTCATCTTCTGAATTGTATTCACTTTTACATGAGCACTTTTGTCCAGTTGGGCAGGTCTTCATTGCTTGATTTTGCTCGCGAGAAAGTTTCACTCATAGTCCTTGAAATGTCACTCAAAGCAATCAGAAACCTTGGCAGCTATGTGTACATCACATGGGCATTGCATTGATGCTGCTTGTTCTGCAGCTGTCGTTGGAGATTGCACTGCTGAAGCTGGACGGGATTGATGCAGTCCATCCAGTCAGCACCTGTGGCACGGTTTCTGATACATGCATGTCGAGTTGCCGACACAACTGATATAGGCAGGAGACTCCCGATTTTTAAAGCCACAAATTGCTTAATGTTAGCTGTCTCCCATCTAAAACTTCATGTTTCATGAGAAGTCAATGGGGAAAATATGTTCCCCCGATTTTATTTTCGAAATCTTCCACTTGCCTGCTCTAAAACGTTGGCATGTATGCTGACATCTTGTCTAAAGATAGGAAAATTAGGTGTGAGGGTGCGCTTTCAATCTGATGGAAAATGTCTTGACATTAAATAACCTCGTGTGTGTTTGTATGAGAAGGTGAATCCCACCGGTGCTGCTTCTCGGACAGATCGCAGTTCTTCAGTGTAGTATTCAACACACGGATAAGGTGGGGTGTTGAAGATAAGTTGGACTGCAGGAGTCACCCGACACGTGCACCCGGCTCATTCTCTCAGTGATCACGTGGTGACTGGTTATTTGTACGTAGTCCGAGTTCAGGGTCTGTCCGATCACGCTAATGATCCCTGTGGCGGTTGGAAAGTCATGTCTACTACAGGCAGAGCGTTAACGCCGCCCGGATTATCCACAGTTCCTGCCCTGGGTCCAGAGGCTAAAGCTGGCCCTGGAGGAGGCGGAGAGTAGTGTTGTGACGGAGCTGATCCTGGAACATGCCAAGAACGTGAACGGAGCGATAGAGCTGGCCAACGACGACTGGATGAAGGACCCTGCAGTCCAGTTGCACCCACTGGTGCTCCTCGGTAAGGTGTTACGTGCCAGGAACCCGCCTGTGATTCTCCCTTTCTCGCCCCAGCCCTTGCATAGTAAGAAGTATATGCTCACCTATGGGCCCAGACTTTGTTGCCAAACCACTGCATCAGTAAAAGAAAGAAACATGCGCTTTCACCAATACTACCAGGTAATATGGTGCCATGAAGGCTTGTCGTACCCAAAATTCAGCACTTATCCCTCCCTAACTATTCGTACTTGGGATTGAGAGTGTAGATTTCCAGGGTGTAGGTGGGTCATGTTAACTGGGATGGGGAAGGGAGAGACCCAATTAACCAGCATTGGCTAATTAACCAGCATTGGCATAGCCAATGTCTAGCCTTAGGGACCTTATAAGTGTTTTAGAAATGCAGTACATTATCCCCCACTGGCATGCCCATACTCTCTTAACCGTGCATTCCTTTTGTGGCAGAGGGAGGGGGTGTTTGTGCGTATGTGAGCGTGCACATGGTAGCAGTAGTACTAGATGGAGACCAGGACCTACTCAGTAGGGCCTGACCATGGGGCATGCAGATGTTGGATCCGGAGATCTCAGCTACAGGTCCCTTCATCTGTATAAGAGACATGGGTCCGGATAAAGTTACCAGACCCACATCTACATAATGTTGACCTGAAACAATACACCTCTACCCGGACCTCGTAAACTCACGCCGCGCTCCTTCAGCCTCACAGACTACTTCTGCCCTTTCGTTTGATTATTCGTCTACGGTGATCTGCTCACCTGGTTCTGGCAGATCCTTTTCACAGTGATGTGCACACCTCTTTTCTCTTACAGGTTTTTACTGTGATTCGGTCATCTGTGTTTCCCATTCATTATGTCTTTTTGTTTCTTGACTTTGAGCAATTTCATTTTTACCATTATGGCCTCAAACATCGTTATGCCTCCAATGTTTTTATCTTCTCCTGGTACACCAATGATAGAATGGGAGGACTGGGTCGAAATGCTGGACAATTATATTGTTGCCCTAGATGGAAAGAATTTTCGCCCTGAAAGAAAGAAGGCACTTTTACTTAGTACTCTGGGAAATGAAGGTCAGAGAATTTTTAAATACTTACCAGTTGCTATGGGTCCCAATGGTCAGCCCATGAATGATGTGTTTAAAGAGGCACTGAAGAGACTTGAAACCAGATTTGCCAAAGAAGTTAATTCGGTCATGGCAAGATACCGTTTTTTACACTCATCCTCAAGCTGAGAATGAGAGTATCGACGAATTTGTTCGTAGGTTACGCAAACTTTCTATTAAGTGTCGTTTTGGTAACATGATACAGAAAAGGGGGTGGTGATGAACAGAGTGTCTGAATTAAGCAGACCACTCTTACCCAGTCCAAAGATCAGGGCTTGATCCATCACCGTTATTTATCTCACTGCACCATTCCAGCTCAGAACCTGGCTATATGCAAATCAGTCTGTCCCTGGCCCAGTGCATCATGGGAACAGGGCAGACTAAACTACCAAGCCAATTCTTCACCAGAAAGGAGACAAGCTACCGGGGACCGGTTTCTGGCATTTCAGCCGTCTTCGGCCCGGCTTGCTTGAATCCTGATGGTGCAGTGAGAAAGGGACTCATGTCTGAGTATACCCTGCCACACCTATAGTGGCCAAAAACGATACAGAAAAGGGGGTGGTGATGAACAGAGTGTCTGAATTAAGCAGACCACTCTTACCCAGTCCAAAGATCAGGGCTTGATCCATCACCGTTATTTATCTCACTGCACCATCCCAGCTCAGAACCTGGCTATATGCAAATCAGTCTGTCCCTGGCCCAGTGCATCATGGGAACAGGGCAAACTAAACTACCAAGCCAATTCTTCACCAGAAAGGAGACAAGCTACCGGGGACCGGTTTCTGGCATTTCAGCCGTCTTCGGCCCGGCTTGCTTGAATCCTGATGGTGCAGTGAGAAAGGGACTCATGTCTGAGTATACCCTGCCACACCTATAGTGGCCAAAAACGATACAGAAAAGGGGGTGGTGATGAACAGAGTGTCTGAATTAAGCAGACCACTCTTGGAACAGGGCAGACTAAACTACCAAGCCAATTCTTCACCAGAAAGGAGACAAGCTACCGGTCCCCGGTAGCTTGTTTCCTTCCCAGTATAAGAATTGGCCTGGTAGTTCATCACCACCCCCTTTTCTGAATCGTTTTGGTAACATGACTGATGAACTTATCCGTGATCAGCTCATTGTTCAATGCCGACACAGGAAAATTCAAGAAAGGTTATGGGCTGCCAAAGATCCTTCCCTAAAAGATGCAATAGACATGGCCAAAGTGATTGAGGAGTCACAGAAATGTATCAAGGAATTAGAACGCAGGGATAAGAATTCTTCGCAGATTGGGAATGTCGAAGTCTGTGATTATGAGGAAGGTTGTGAAGTTAATGTAGTTTCGTAACGTTTTAGCAAAAATAATTCGAGTAATTTTGCAAACAAAGTCAAGGGTAAAGAATGCTGGCGTTGTGGAAGTCAATTCCATTTGGGGGATTTCAAAAAATGTTATGCTTTAGATTAGACATGTAGGAAATGTGGTCGCAAGAGTCACTATTTCAGGATGTGCAAACTGAATGAGACTTGTGATAAGAGCAAATCTGCTGACAGTCTTGAAAAAGTCAAATCTAAGGTAAATGTAATTGGCACTAGGGTTTTAATGATCCAACAAGTGGATTATGATCTGGTTAATGTAACTGGTGATTCTCCCAGATTAACAAGACCCTCTGCTCTTTTTTCTGTTTGTGGTCAAAATGTTTCACTCATGGTTGATTCTGGCTCCTTGTTTACCATTATTCCCGAATCTACATTTTCTTCTTTATGGCATGATGTTTCTTTAGCTGAAACAGACATCAGTCCAGTTGGCTACCAAGGTAAACCCATTGATGTTTTGGGTTACATGTTTGGTGCTATTATTTTTAAATCCAGGAGAATTAATGGCAAAGTATACATAGCTAGAGAAGGTCCTCCAATTTTGGGTTGGATGCACCAGTTCGATTTGAATATCATAATTAATCCGAATTCACCAGACGTGGTCATGGTTATTGAGAATGATATTCAAGTCAAGGACATTTTAAATGCTGCTCATAGAGTATTCAAAGATAAGTTGGGTTGTGTCAAGGATTACTTTCACAAAATAGTTTTGAAACCCAATGCTTCGCCCGTGCAACACAAACTCAGGAGGGTGCCTTTGTCTGTTAGGCAAGGTTTGAAAGAATTATTACAAGATATGTTGAGCTCAAAGGTTATTGAACCCGTTGAAGCTTCTCCCTGGATTTCTCCAGTGGTTATCACTCTGAAATCCGATGGCCGTTTGAGATTCTGCATCGATCTCAGGTCGCTCAATAGTGAGATCATAACTGATACCTTTCCTCTTCCCAATATCAATGAGTTGTTGCAATCGGTGGGTGGGGGAAGATTTTTCTCTAAAATCGATTTAAGAAGCGCGTATCATCAAATTAGATTACACCCTGACTCCAAACCTCTTACTGCCTTTATCACGACTGAGGTACGTTCCAATTCACTCGTATGCCATTTGGCTTGGCCTCGGCTGTGAGTGTTTTCCAACGTATGATGTCCAACATGTTAAAGGGATTGTCAGGTGTTGTATATTTTCAGGATGACATCCTTGTCTCAGGGAAAACTATTAATGACCACAACTTGGTGTTGCGCCAAGTGCTCTTCAAGTTGGAAGATACGGGGTTGACTGTCAATAAGGATAAATGTGTCTTTTTAACTGAAAGCATTGAGTATTTGGGTAATACCATTTCCACTGGTGGAATTGCTCCCAAGAAGAATTTGCTGGTTGCCATTAGTCAAGATCCTGCCCCTAAGGATAGGGATCAGCTTCGATCCTTTTTAGGATTAGTCGAATACTATTCGAAATTTGTCAAGGGATTTGCGAATTTATCTGAACTTCTCAGAGTATTGTTGAGGAAGGGCATTAGGTTTGTCTGGGAACAACTGCAAGAGAATTCTTTTCAACAAATTAAGGATAAAATTTGCAATGCTGGGATCCTGGCCCCTTTTGATCCTGCGTGTAAATCCTATTTGACTGTGGATGCTAGTTTGACTGGTATTGGAGTTGTGTTTTCGCAGCTTCAACATGGCGTTGAAAAAACCATTGCTTTTGCGTCAAGGACGTTAACTCAAGCTGAGAGGAATTACTCTGTCATAGAACGAGAAGCGTTGGCTGCTGCGTGGAGTGTTGAGTATTTTCATGTATATTTGTGGGGGGTGAAGTTTGTTTTGAGGACTGATCACAAGCCCCTTTTAAAGATTTTGTCAGGTGGTGGTGCTGGCAAGGGTTCAGCACGCTTTGCTAGATTTGCTGCCAGAATGCAAGAATATTTCTATGAAATTGTTTTTATTCAAGGCTGGAGAAATGTTCAGGCAGATTGTTTATCTCGTTTGTCTGTCGATTGGAAATTGGTTGATCAAGATCTGGAGAAATCTAATATTGATGAGGCTGTTGCTGCGGTTGGTGATGTGTGTGAGTCTTCCATAGGTGCGTTTTCTAAAGATCAGTGGTTGGTTGAAATGGAGAAGGATTCAACCTTGAAAGAAGTGGTTCTTTTAATTAAAAGAGGTGCTTCCAGAGAGAGTATGTTGCCTGTTCCTGTTAGACCTTATTGGAAACTCTTGGATGAATTGTCTCTTTCTGGATCTGTGGTCATAATGAGAGGGGATCGCTTTGTTCCACCTTTTGGTTTAAGGTTGCATATTTTCAGATTGGCCCATGAAGGACATCTTGGTCAGGGTATGACCATTAGGAGAATAAAGCAAGAATTTTGGTGGCCTGGGTTGGACGATGAGGTCCGAGGTTGGGTGGAAAACTGTAAATGTTGTAAGAACAGTGAGGAGAGGTTAAGAGTTGGCCTTCAAAGTAGTAAAGGACACATTACAGATCCAGGTAAATCTTGGTATAACCTTTGTTTGGATTTCATTGGCCCTCTTTCGGGTTTAGCTGCGGAAATGCGTTTTGCTGCAGTTGTTGATGTACACTCGAAGTGGCTTTGTGTTGAATTTCTTAAAGATATCACCACTAAGACCACTATAGAGGTGTTAGAGAGGCTCTTTGCGCAAGAGGGTCTTCCTAATATGATTTTAACTGACAATGGCACTCAGTTAACCTCTAAATGAAATGAATAGTTTTTTTGAGAAATGTGGTGTCAGGCATTCTTGTACTTCATTGTACAATCCAATGGGCAATGGTATGGTCGAAAGATCCAATAGATTCATCAAGGGTACCATCCAAATTGCTTTAGCCAACGATTTAGATCCCAAACGGTTGGTTGAAGACATGATTTGGTCGTACAAAACC